>NW_019170454.1:1606910-1666187 GCF_001890805.1 Aspergillus glaucus CBS 516.65
AAAAAAAAAAAAAAAAAAAAAAAAAAAAAAACGAAAAGTGAGTATCGAAACTTGGAGAGAGGCTCCAATGCATCCCAGTAAACTCGCCCGTATTCACACACTCCAAGAAAAGAAAAGAGAAGAAAAAAGTACAACAATGTGAAAAAGCTGATCCATCCTGGTATTTCCAATTATGCAGGCCATCAAACGCTCTACATGCCTTCCTGTACAAAAAGCCAAGCCCAGTCAATGAGGGAACAAACCCTCGAAAAAGAAGAGATGAAGTGTAACAGATCCAGCTCTATCGTGCTGTCATCTGATTCGAGCCAGACCCACTAGGGATCCCTCTGGGCTGGAGTATAGGTTTTGAATGCATAGGCGGTGACGGCTCTCGTTTTGTAGCCGTAGGATGGAAAAGTCCAAGTCGGCCAGATGGCGGGGAGAAGGCCATATTATTACGGGATGTGGGATCAGACCGAAATTCTTGCGACGGTCTGCTATCAAAGGCATTGTTCCAATGGAGCTGAGGTTTTCGTACATCTAGCGGCGAGGCACTTGGTGACCCGAAACCTGAATGTTGATCCGCATCATAGTCGTGATTCCCAAACGGGTTATAACCGTGCGACTGTGGTTCTTGTTCCGTACCGTACGGCGTGTTGTTTGCGGACGAGTTTTCCGCAATTGTAGAAGCTGACCCGTTGGGAGCATGGATGTCGACCACCCGCTTCTGAGCCGCTGGAGTGGTGAATGGTGGAGCTCGCGGTTGCTCAAAGACCCGATTCTGGGGCCTTTGCTGCATCTGTTGTTGATGAACAGGATGCTGCGGATTGGCCCACGGTGTGTGCTCCAGAAAAGCTTCCTCTGCCGCTGTACGGAATGCATTCGACGACATGGCTGTCACGCGCGGAAAGTTCGTTTGCGATTGTGACACCGCGGCTCGGGTTTCCGTGGCAATCTGGAAGGATTTAGAGTTAGTTTCACAGGGTTAAACTGGAGCTATGTTGGGAGAAACTCACCCCCATCTTTTCCATGTCCTCGTCGATCTCCGAGGGTCGCGCGGCTGCTAACGACGGTGCGGCCGGAAAACCGACATACTTGGCCACTCCAGCCATAACAGACACCTCTTGGTTGTAGGCAGCCTGGTGAGCAATTTGCTGCGAACGGCGCGTGGGGAATGGAATGGAATGGTGAGGGCTAATTTCCTCAGTCTTGAAGCGGTCGTGTTGGATGGAATAGAACTGCTTGCTGATGGAACTTGCATGCCTCTCGCGGGTGTCGCGAACTCGCTGGAAGAAGGTGCTATGAATCTGCGCCCGCTCAGCCAAGCTTTTGTTCATCAACGATGAAATCCGATATCGGTATAATGTTTGCTCGTAATGGATTTTGGCGTCGCGATGGCGCTGAACACATTCGAGCTGGCGCAGGTATTCCGGATGCGTAGGATTCGGCCCGGTGAGCATCTCCAGCTCACGATTGAGCTTAGATATCCGCTCGTCGTAGATTCTGAGACGGTCAGCAAGGGGTATGGACCCAAGGGTAATAGGCCAGGCTTACTTGTCACGTAGTGTCGCAAACTCCTTTTCCAGCGTCGCAAGAGACTCCATTGCCGACATCTTCTTCGAGGCTGTAGAGCATGTTAGCAAGATAGGTGCGAATAGGGAGCTATATCAACTTACACTCTTCTTCCTGCTTGGCAGTGGCTTCAGCATCATCTGGTTCGTCCGCACGTTCGGCAGTGTCATCATCATCCAAGTGGTCATCACCTTCGATACCACCAGCTTCAGTCTCTTCATCAGCATCTCTGGCTTTCCGTCCTTTACGTTTTCCCTTTTTACCCTTTTTAGCTTTTGAGGGTATCGATGGCAGATCGGATTCGGGAACGTCGTCGGCCGGAGTTTGGTCTTCATTGCTTTTGGGTGGCTCTTCGATCGGCACAGGTGACAGAATCAGGTCGTCCGGGGGAGGGTCGCTCAGGTCACTCTTGATGGAACCGCGACGCTTCTTGAGCGGTTCATCTTCGCCAAAGTCCATCCCGATCTCGTCAAGCGAACCTAGCCGCTTGCGCTTTTTGCCGCCTTCTGACAGAGTTGAGTCATCCAAAATGGGCGTTTCGTCAATAGCTGCAGTGATCCCATTCTTCTTGGTGCGCGACTTGCTCGGGGAATCGTCCGCGACAGGCTCATCATCCTCCTCAGCGTCGTCATAAGTTGTGGACTGAGCCAGTTTGCTGGGACTGGGCCCGTGACTGGCACTCAGAACGATGTTATTCCCCTTCTTATAGGGCGAATCTTCGACACGTTCCGTTTCCGCTTCTGAATCGTTCTCGGGTACCGGTTTAAGCTTGGGTGACCCGTAAGGGGACAGCTCATGATCCGAGACATCATCAGGTTCACTCAAACTACTGGAACGACCGTCATCGATAAGCGAATCGTCCAGAAAAGGGTTTTGCGCGCCATTGGCATCATTGGTCCCAGTCCCGGCTGATGGACCAACCGATGCCGGCTCTCTGCTCTCAGCCACCTCCATGGGGGAGGGTCAGACGCGAAAGCGCACGGCCGCGTTGCAAAAACCAAAAGAGACAAAAATCGGATGAACGACGACCTTATACCGTCGTCTGTCTCAAGGGTCTAGAGGTATAAAGGAGGAATAGGAAAGGCCGGCGGTCAAAGCGAGGATAGTGGGCGGAGGGGAAAAGGGCAAAAAGAGACCGAGCCTGGGTCAATCCGAGAAAATGTCAGTGAAACCGTCGCTTCAAGCGCCATGAAGCATGAGATTGTAAATAAAAGCAAAAAGAAAACTGAATTTCAAAAAGGAAAGCAAAGAGTAGCTCAAGGGGAGAGCCCCCAGAAGGCGGTGCGGAGATTTGAAGCCCCAGTGAGAGCATCATCAGCAAGCGCTCCTCGGGCCCTGGCAGACTGCGACGCCAACCAGAGGCACTCCCTCCCTTTGCGGGTAACATGTTGACCCTGGTCGATGAACTAGGGTATCCGACGAATCACCAAAAAGAGTGTAGACCATCAAACACGTACCGTTCAGCAATGCGCCAGCAGAAACTCTCGACCACGGCGGCTCGCGACCGAGCACGATTTCCCACCACCACACGTTATACGGGCGTCCGGGGAGGACGACACGTATTGTATATGAGAGGACGTGTCTGGCTCCAACTTTGGAGAGCCTCACTTGGAGACTGCGCAGACGAGATGTGTGTCGCTGTAGGGGCTCGAGAAGGACGGAGGGAGGACGGTAGTGTGGGCTTCACGAAGACGGCAATACGAAAGTGAAGCGTTGCGGGAGAACAGTCGGCATGAGAAAGGAGGAAAAGAGAACGGGCCAAGAGAAAGAGTAGACCAACTGGACGAGATAGATAGCAAATAATAGCAGCAGCACAGCAGAAATATCAGAGCACAGTCCAAAGGCGCCTGGGAGAGGAGGATTTCAGCGGGCGAAAGCAGAGCGAGCGAAAGAAGCGTCACGGCGGGATTCTGCCGCACGACACTCACCGCCCGGTCATCAGCAGCAGAGGGCATTCTGTACATCGGAACACATCTCACTGGCTGTAAATAAGAGCGAGAGTAAAATAGGATATAGAGGAAAGAACACTATATTTCTATCTTTCCCGCAATCAATTCTTCTGCAAGACGTGCAGTCAATCTACTGTATCGTCTCCAGCGACTGCTCTCAGATAAGGACTTATCAATCCGGCATCCCTTTGGCCGAGCAATTCGAGAGCTCTCTGTACCAGAATAGTAGATGTTCTTTCAAAGAAAGCATCATTGTGTATGTAGACCCTTTTTTTTTTCTCCTATAATGTAGTTCAATGCATATTCATCCAATGTTGTCTGGACAAGCCGGAAATTCAATGTCATCACGTGATTCCGTCACTGTCCGCGCCAAGACCAGCGCATCGCAAAAAAAAAAAAAAAAAAAAAAAGTCAAGAGCTACAAGAGTTCAAAAATCGCGCGGTTTACAGGACCAACTTTTGACAATTGGCCTAGATTGAGACGCGGTTTTACTGCCATTTCTGACCTTTTTACTCATCACCAAACAATATGGGCAAAAAGAGCAAGTCGCAGTCGCAGTCAGCGACTGAACCTACTGCTCCGTCCACATCGCTTCCCTTTTTAGCTGGAAATGCCTCTGTGGATAACACAGTCGCTTCGCTGTTCGAGAAGAGTGTGAGTACAATTGATATAATATCCAAATTAGGAATTGGTTGCTAATATCTCTAAATGACTAGGCCGGTCCAGTTCAAGCTCCATCCGTTTTGACTGCCAGCGCGATCAAGAGCAAAAAGGAAGAACCCGAAGATGAACAGGCCGAAGAACAATACGAGGAAAGCGACGCAGCTCAGGAGGACAGATCAGCAGACGAAGACGAGGAGATGCAGGAGGCACCTTCAGAGGATGAGGTAGAAACTTCCGAAGCACCCAACCGGAAACGCAAGAGGGGAACTGCAACAGACGATCTCGAAGAATCATATATGCGTCGCCTTGCCAAGGAGGAACAAAAAGCAAATGACAAGCGTCGCGAGGAGCAGGCGAAGCGGCAAAAGCAAGATAAGGAGGAATCTGAGGGTGAATCCGAGGGAGAGAAAGACGAGGATGAGTCCGCATCAGACGAAAAGGAAAATCCCTCTGTCGTCCGTCATGAGAGCCAGACCGGCGGCGATGCAGAATCTCAAGAAATCGAAAAGTCCAACCGCACCGTTTTCCTGGGCAATGTGTCATCCAAGGCTATCAAATCGCATTCTGACAAAAAGACTCTTACCAAACACCTCGAGTCCTTCCTATCTAAACTTCCCGAGTCTACAGGTCCTCACAAGGTGGAATCGATCCGTTTCCGGTCTACAGCTTTTGCTAGCGGAGGCAAGGTCCCTAAGCGTGCCGCATTCGCCCGACGCGAGTTGCTGGATGAAACGACACCAAGCACCAACGCCTACGTTGTCTACAGCACAGTCCAGGCTGCGCGCAAAGCTCCAACAACCCTGAACGGAACAGTCGTCCTTGACCGACACCTACGTGTGGACAACGTCGCCCACCCGGCAGCTACCGACCACAAACGCTGTATTTTCGTGGGTAACCTCGATTTCGTCGACAAAGAAACCGTTCCCGAAGACGAGGAGAACAAGAAAAAGAAAAACAGAGCACCAGCCGATGTCGAAGAAGGTCTCTGGCGCACCTTCAACCAACACACTGGCAAATCTAGCGCCAACAAGAACACCCGCGGTAACGTCGAATCCGTCCGAGTCATCCGTGACTCAATCACACGAGTAGGCAAGGGCTTCGCCTACGTGCAATTCTACGACGAAAACTGCGTGGAGGAAGCACTCCTACTCGAAGGCAAGAAATTCCCCCCTCTCTTACCCCGCAAGCTCCGTGTGTCACGCGCCAAGAAGGTCATGAAGAAGCGTGAGCCTCCCAGCAACGAGAAGCTGGCTGGGTCGCGCAAGACGCTGCATGGTCGCGCAGGGAAGTTGCTGGGCAAGGCTGGTGAGGCGCATATTAGAGCAAAGGATAAGGGATCTATTGCGCAGAATTCGCTAGTGTTTGAGGGACACCGGGCTACGGAGGGGGCGCGGATGAAGGTGAAGACGAAGAGTCGGGGGCAGAAGTCGAAGAAGAACAATCGCAGTAGTCAGAGAGCGGCGGCATATAAGGCAGCAGGGGGGAAGAAGAAATAGTGGTGTATGTTTATAACGGAGTTTGGCATCAGTGCAGTAAATATATCGCAAAAGTTCCTATTCTAATCTCCATCTGATAACCTGATAACAGCGATAAGACATCCATGACGTCACTCTATTGTACCTCACAAAAACATCCTCTCCAAGTCGAGACTATGCCAGAGTAAACAGATCTCTCTAATAATAACGTCCTTCAGAGCATCCTTCAGAGCATACTCAACTATCCTACTTTTTCTTTTTCGTTGGGCTCAGTTCAGCTGTTCATGGTTCAACAAATCTACGCACCGCCTTTAGGTGGGGCTACTGACTTGGCTCAGCTAAAATAAATAGCATCTGTACAGCACTCTTTACTTGCATACAAGCAATCACTTAACAAATCAATCATACACATCGATACTACATTGGTTGCCCATTCCTTGCATCGATTGATTATTAACGACATATTCTACGTCAGACACGAATACAAAATGCGGTCTCCAATGCAGCGCGAGACTCTACGTCCACAGCCGGACCAGACTTCAGAACAGTCTTCGGACTCAGACGAGATTTTGGAATCGGAAGAGATTTTGGATTCGGACGGCATGGAATTCCCTGCACCCAATATTGAGACAAGTTCCGAAAGCGAGGTAGAAGATACTGGTGATTCAACGTTTTATCCCAGTATCTCGGACGCTCTCACCGTTAGATATCTGCTGCAATGGAAGGTTGTGGCGGGTGGGATTCCGCCTGAGATTGCGGATATGATTATCGAGGCGGCTGAGTACTGGGCGTCGACGGAAGTGAAGATAGACCATAAGATTGTCGTTAGACAGGATGCGGACCGGGAACTGCTGAGGACGGTGCCGCTGTGTCATGAGAAAGTATGTGTTGCGTCCTTTTTCCTTTCGTCTTGGTGCGTACCAAGCTAACAAGTGCTGTAGACATCAGATGGATCGTTATCCAAGCTCCTTCCGCATCGACTTGCCCACCCCTGTCGAAAGATCGTCTTTAACCTGGACTGTCACGACCAAGGCTGGGGAGGAGAGCCAGGATGCAGAGGTACATACCGGGGGTCGCATACCTGGTTCAATGCCGAAGTCGTTCCATTGGAAAACGAACACGAAGAGGTTAGGAAGGCTGGGACAAAACCAGGCGAACCGAATTTCATGGCCAACGGGAACAAACTACAGTCCAACTTGGCTGCCACAGTGGAAACCAAGCACTATACTACCACCTGGCATCATTTGGACGCCATCGAACCCGGAACTCCCGAGGCAGAAGAGATCGAACAAGCTCAAGGCCGTGGACAGGCGACTCTAGATGGACGACGGGTGCGAGAAATGCGGCCGGGCGATTCGATTTCGGTCTGGGGACGAGCGAGGTTTGGGGGATGGGCGAATCATGTCCAAGGGTTAAGCGTGCGAGTTTTCTGGGCAGTATGAAAATAGCGCTACATAGCTTCCTAATGATATGATATGATAAGATAAGATATGTACTCTATACCGCATTGGGTAAATCCGGGGATAGTTAACTAGTTAACTAGTTAGTTATTCCCAGCCTTGACTGAGAAACATCCCAAGCCAATAACCTCATTCTCAGACTCAATCACGCAATTGCGCCAAGCCCCTTGACCCGCTATACAAATCGGTTTGGCTATAAGAGACGCTTTTCGCTCTCATCGCATGTCCTTGAATTTCTCCAGATATCTTTGAATTCTGACTGTCAGGTCCATTCCGACACTCTCTTGCGGACCTGCCATCATGACAACTCCCCAACTCCCATCATCGCCGGGCGGATGAAGACCCCCCGCGACACTGCGATCCTCCTCAATTATTACCGACGGAAAGCGAAAAGCCAGGGCCTGTGGGGCGTGACGTGTTTCTCTTATCCAATGCCGGGATTCAAGTATCAGGAGAATGAAGAGTCCAGGCGGTACTCGCCGTACTTGTGCCAGAATGATATCAATGAGGACACCGAGTAAACGGCGTTCAGGCGACTATGGGGGGGAAGTCGCCGGTCAGCTGATTACGCACCGCATGAGGCATTCCTTCCTGGACGAGTGAAATGCGCACACCGTCTCCCTTGTTGTGCCGTCGTTGGTCCCTTTTCCCCGAGAATTACGCCGTGTCGCTCTTTCTGTGACTATCTGTGTTTCCGTCTTTATCCCTGACGGTGTCGCTGCGTTGAGATAAAGCCGGGTCGATTCCGCCGTTTACTTCACTGTTGTCACACTTACGACTTTCGCTATTTCTACTGAATTACCACTACTCGTTTTCTGTCTTTTTTCTGGCTCTATTTTTATTTTACTCGATTTATACACACCGGATACTCTACCTACAGAATGACCGCCCAGAAATGCGCTGCAGTCGTCGTAGGTGCCGGTCCAGCTGGTCTGGCTGTTATCGGGAATCTACTTGAACGGCAACTTGCTGGCAAAATCGCCTGGATTGATCCTTCGTTCCAAGGTGGTCGTGTCAACAGGCAATACCGCGAAGTTCCTAGGTGAGCTCTATCGCCAGGACTGGAAATTCGAGCATGCAACTAACAATCCCAGCAACACCAAAGTCTCCCTCTTCCAAGCATACTCGACAGCCGTCCAGCCATTCCGCTCCGTTATCAGCACAACACCCACACCGAATCCATTCGCTACATTGGCCAAACTCGACCAAGATAAGACCTGTCATCTGCATCATGCCGCTGATATGATGCGCGCCCTCACCGAGGGTATCGTCAAGATGGACCAAGTCTACGCATATCGGGGGTCAGTCGTGGCTGCGAACCAGACGAGAAACACTTCGAACTGGACTGTTTATGTCCAGCGTCTAGGTTCTCCCGACGAAATCCAACTCATTACACCCCGCTTAATCCTCTGCACCGGATCACACCCGACATCTGTCCCCGTTCCTGTAGCTGGACTCGACAACCTCCAGAGGCTGGACCTTGATGTTGTCCTTAAACCCAGCGACCTTGTCTCCATTATTCCCCGCAGCCACAGCCAGACCGTTGCCATCGTAGGCGCCTCGCACAGTGCTATTCTAGCTCTCTTCAACCTCTTCGATCTCGCACGTACTACCCACCCCCACCTCCGCGTCAAGTGGTTCACACGTCATCCGCTGCGGTATGCAGAGTTCATGGACGGATGGATCCTGCGCGACAACACTGGCCTGAAGGGTATGGCGGCTGACTTCGCCCGACAACAGCTCGAGGATGCAGCCCTGGCCAAATCTGAGGCGGGCCGGTTCATCTCCAAGGTGGACTGTAGTGGGGGTCCGAAGCGGGAGAAGGAGCAGATGGCGGCACATTTGCCTTTGTGTTCGCATCTCGTCCAGGCGGTTGGGTTTACCCGGGATCCGCTGCCGGAGCTCTCTATCGACGGTTATGCATTGGACAAGCCACAGTTTGATCACGATTCTGGTGGGTTTATGACGGAGAGCGGACGGGCTGTGCGGGGACTGTTCGGTGCTGGCATCGCATTCCCGGAACGGGTGGTCGATCCGCATGGTAATGTCGAGTATGCTGTTGGGCTGTGGAAGTTTATGAGGTTTTTGAAGAAGGTTACTCCCCAGTGGGTAGTAGCTTCATCTTGATTTATTGTTTGGTTATTGCGCTAGATATACCTGTTACGTTTGATTAGTCGTATTCTTATAATGGCATTATGAAGATCCACTTTTATTGGAATGCTAGCCCTATTCGTAGACCCGTACGGGATAGAGTAATGATCCACTAAGCCATCTACATCATGCCTGCTCAATACAAGACATAGCGGAACTCAATTTCAGATAAAGCTAATGGAATACATTGTCTTGAGCCTCTATTAGCACGTTCAGGATATGGCAACCAGAGAAGACGAACATGGTGCCTATGGGCTATGCGCCAGACCCTAATACATCCATCAACCATCGATTTGGGATTCTCGCTTCATCTTGTATTTCCGATAGGTCATATCAGTCAGTATCAGAGCCTACACTACTCAGATCACAAACATTACTGGTGTCCCAGAGTCAACCCCTCGAGACTTCTTACCACTTTGCGTGACCCAGTCAAAAAAAAAGAAAAATGCCATGTTATGAGTAGCACTGGGTTCGTTAACTGGTTTTTTGACTGAGTAAATGATACGGGTGCCTATGCACTTAGCCAAGGAATTAGTGCATAATTGTCAACACGGTATAAAATATGCCTTGCTCTTTGTTTCTTTAACTCTCCATGCCAATGACTTTGGTGAGGATTACAAGGAATCCTGCAGTTTTGGGATGCCCCAGGCTTTTCCGACGAACGAATCGACAGGTTCATTGGCTGTCAAGGTGACTTGTAAGGCTTATTCTCTGCATTTCGATGTGACCATGTGAAGATATTGATCCGACTTAGGATTTCTCGTCCAATCTTGTCCCATTTCCTGTATATCGAACTTTCGGGAAGAATCGAGAAACATCGTGGGGGGATCTCTTGGACAAGATGAATTAAGGAACTATATACTTGTGCCAATATATCATAGTAACAGATGAGTGGATGAGTGGAGGAGAAAGAAGAGAAAAGGGAAGGGAAGAAGAGGTGGTCTATGGCCTTGATTGCATTGGGATGGTCTCTTCGAATACGAAGGCACTAAATTGATTGTCGGTGAACACTCAAGAAGTAGTGCTAGCTTCTCATAGACTACATGTGGACTACAGGCAACTACCATGGATTCACTCTATGAATATACATTACAAGAAATCAAATGGAGGCCTTGAATAGATATCTCGCATGCTTGTCATACATAGCCAGTAGTAAACCATGTACTAAACAGATGTCACAACAGACGCCGGATACGCTCTCCCCAGATGAATCTCCAAACGGATATGACTGGCTACTCAGTCCTCAAGCCTGGCTGATGATAGACAGCGACATGGTTAGCAATCGTATATAACTCTTCAGAGTAAGGGGCCATCTGGGCTTCTTACCGTGGACGAGTAGAGCAAGTTGGACAAGCAGGAGGTGGAGGAGGCATATGAGGCATGGGCGGCAGACGGGGCAGACAGACGACAGCTAGCAGGCACAGGGCCCCGACGTCTGAGAAGGCGAACTGAACAAAGCTCGCAAGTGGTATAGTCATTTTAACGATAGTAGTAGCAGCTTTAGTGGTCCTGGTTGCGCATTCGTTGCAAACTCAAGTTGTTCCTCGATAGAGTGTTGTCAAGAAGAGGAAAAGAGGTATGCGGTCTGTTCCTTCCTAATTCGGCTTGGGACACCTTCGACCACGATGTGGTGATTCTATATGAAGCAGTGTCAACTATCTATAGAGCCCCAAATGATACCTCTTGTAGTGTATATTATGTTCTTGGGAACGACCAATTGTAAACATGCCATGCACCATACTGTAGAGGACTGTCCAGTAAGTGGTGTGGTACGGGACTCTACACAGCTTCACTTCTTTGCCCACTTGCTCTACACGTTCAAACCAGGGTATAGCAAAGCTCAATTGCAGCCTTTAATTTGCTATCTATCCATAAACAAACACAGCGCAACCGACACGCCCAATCCCAGTCCATCGGCTCTCTCCCGCGAGTGTACGATACTTCCACAGATGACCCCGGTCTCCTCAAACAAATCCTAACGACTACACAACGGTATAATTAGCATCAAATACCCAGTCCTGTATACCATGAAGGACTCGGGCTCCTTAATGTTCCTCAGGAAGTTTCAGATTATCGGGGATAGAAGGCATTCAAACGGGCTCAAGCCAGGCGAGGGAATTTATTGCATTCAATCATAAATTAGCAATATATCCATGGTACCAAAGAGCTATACTCAAGTGCATACCGGTATCTGGCCCAAATAATCGCAATTTTGGACACCGTGAAGGTGATAAGGATGAGGATTGCCGCGCCGAAGATCGACACGATTATTTTCACCAAGTCTGCTTCTGACATGGTCACGGTAGTCACTGTGGCTGAAGTAGTAGTTATAGAAGGAGGAGTAGTAGGAGTAGTGTAAATAGAGTTATTGTTGTTGTTGTTGTTGTTGTTGTTGTTGTTGTTGTTGTTGTTGTTGTGAAGATGGTTGTGGTGGTCTCAATGTGGATGTTGTTGAGAGAGTGAAGAAAGAGTCTACAGTGAATACTATGAGCGTCCCGAACTTGGACACTAGTATGCAAGATTATGAAATATTTATATTTAAGCTTCATTCCTTTTCCATACAATGACCTCATACCCATTAAACAGTGTTAAATCTATCTATTAAATTCTGGGTGCATCCACGATCATCCGCAGCTCAATTGTAGATGGCGAGGTGTATGCTGCAGACAATGTTGATGTCTTTGGCGGCACCATGCTTAGAAAGTAAGAGAATATCTCTGAGTGTCATAACATATTCTGCTCGTATATTGTAGCTCGAGCTATCTTATATAGCAGAGTGCAGTCACATAAATATGGGAGTCTTAAATCCCCAAATCCAATGACAGACAGAAATAGTGGAATACATGGACAACTTGCGTCTTCATGCCAGCCATAACAGATGATCAACCCTCCATCCCTACAAAATGCCATATCCCAACGAATGAACAGCAGATCCAATCCCCGCGCCCTTACCGACGAAATACCATGCTCCACCCCGACTGAGTCGCTTCCGACGAGAGACTAATACGGTTAGCATCTGGTCCTGCAAAACATGGCATATCATCCTAGCTTCCCAATACTATCCAGCGCTAGGACATATCACGTACCAGTCAAATAAAGAGACCTGCTTGTCTGAAGAACTCATGCTGTGGGTTGCGAGGAGGGCCGGGAGGGCCGGGAGGGGCAGCGGAGACCGGCACAAGATTTGATTAACTTTCGCTATTGCTCTGGGGAGATACGGTTCATATATGTGGCGGTTGTGGAGAGGGAGGAATCGGGGACCAAGCAGAGTGAGTTGAACTTGAGATCCATATCCGCAGCCAGAACCTTCATGTCATTCAGTTGCGAAGTGTCGAGCAGCGAGATGGCGATATTCTGCGAGATAAGTATAATGGTCAGGCGTGAGAGTTAATGCACGGGTTTGGGCGTCATTGCGACAAGACAAGGAGTACTTCATTCAACGCTTCGGCCCATGTGATGGTAGCGGGCTGCCCAGGGACTAATTCGGCCGGCCATGTCGTCAAAAGTATTGCATATACGGTGGCGGAGAGCAGGAGCAAGAGGCGTGGATGCATTTTTGAGAATGTAGTGGTCAATGGAGGTACAATCTAGACAAATGGACGGCTCAATGGAGTTTGTAAAGCAATATTCTGGACAAGTTGATAACTCGTTGGCGGAATTATTAATGCCTTTCTGCGCGTAGAGCCGAATTGCAAATACTATTATTGAGGTGTATGGTTTAGGATGACAATGCACTAATTCCCTTAGTGCACACGTGTTGGGACAAAAAACATGCTTTAGAGTAAACGGTGTATTTGAGCGCAGAAGCTATATTGGATTCTATTTGAATCCCTAATAAGAGCGATACGGAGTGCAATAATGAGTGCTTGTCACTATCATATTGTCCATTCCGTACTTTAGCAACCATCCACTAAATTCTTCTACCTCATTCCCCAATTGTAATCGAACTTTTTCATAGTATATGGATTGGGTCTGATGATGATTATAATATCGTCAGAATCTGCTTCAGCATCATTCTGGTTCCCCGGGACTCCCCAAGGCCCGGAACACGACACGTACCGATTAGTCCAAAATTCCTACCCCGGGCAAGATCTATTTCTCGGGATGAGACCTCCACCCCATAACCGGATACCTAGGAGTAGTTAGCGACAACATGGACTTGCTCAGGAGCACAGAAAACCGAAACCTTATACGTACTTGTGATGGGCATAGTGTATCATTGAATAACACGTGGTGAACGTTATCATCAACAGACATGTGCCGCCGAAGCTGGAAATTGTTTTCTTCCAGGACATTTCCGTGTCCTTGGGTTGACTATCATGCACAGCTGGAGTAGGGCTCACCTCCGTGACCTTCACGTCGGCACATTTCCCCTTCCCATTCTGATTAGTGACACATAGTACATAGTGAGCGTTGATCTCGAGGCACTCATTGAGAGTGAAGGTGGTCATCCCGGCATTGCCATTAATATTGGCAGCGAAAAAAACGTTTCTCCTGAGGTTGGAAGGGTTTGAGTTTGGCCAAGTACACGGTGACCCACTGTGAAGGGAGATCAGTTATCAGTCACTGTAGTAGAATAGATTGAATAAAGAATAATGCTATATTTCGCTCGAGCGAAAGGCGCAGAACTATGCATCGCTGGAAGAGACAATCATCACCGCGGCTTCGACGTTGAGATCGGCTCACAATAATCGGTTGGATCGTTTCGCATTAGGCCCTTTGAATAATCCCAAGTTTTGGGAAGGAAAAAGGTCAGCAATGGGATTGGATAGAGGGCCTTGTATGATTATGATACAGTGTCCTTGGACTCAATCGCTAATCCAATTCAGGGAATAACCTTACCGGCTACGCTATTGCCATTGGACAAAACGAGCTCGAGTGGGCAAAGACCCATATCTTCGTGTTAGATTCGGTCCCATTTCCTTGGTACCCTGCTGTTGGGGCCATGAGAGTCTCTTTTCCCTTCGCCATTCTCTAATTGCCGTCATCGCACGATGGGACGATATCAGACATGGCAAGAGTCCATGTCCCATTGATTTTACACAGGAGGAACTACAACAACACGGAACTGAGATGGAACTTATTGAAGGAGTCTCGTCGATTGTGCAACAGCTGCAGGATGAAGGACTTATCCCGCTAGGGGGTATGGTACGGCCGGAATACTACGAGCATGCCAGGAATGTGAACGGCCACTTCAAAAAAGAATTTATTGAAGACGAGCGTCAGAGGGAGCTACACGCAAAAGTGTGGTCGTACCAATGAGTGATCAAATACGGTTACGGTTTTTCAGTGAGATACTGGTCCTACCTAGAAATAAATTGTGATATACAGACCGTTGAAAAGTATAGCCGATGACATTATTCAATATCATAATACAGGCAGCATGCTGTATACCCTCGAATGTTATCAGAGTGAGCCCACTACCTAGGCAGCAACCCGAAGGAAAAGGCACATAATACCAACAGATAATTCTCTCATTGTTGTCCAGAGAGAGATCTATCTTAACGAGGGGGGGGGGCACAGGCTTTGCAGAAGTATCTAGCACTCTCTGCAGATAATGAAAGGCAGCCTACTATCTCGCAGCTCCAGAGCTACGAAAGGGAGCTTGAATTGTTGGATGCTGACTACATGGATTGCTGCCAAACGGATACAAAACTTGAAGTTAACTTGCCAAATGGAGTGTTCGGCAGGGCCTTCAGAGAAACCAAGAAAAACCCGAACTGGTACCTTTGCGAATGGCTGCGCCAGGACTGTGCTGGACGTAGCGGCTGCTGTGAGTGAAAGTGCGGGTGCTGCGAGAAAGCCCGGAACACGAATCGTGCAAAATGGACTCACGGGCATTGTACCAGTGCTTGTGGTTGCTGTTTTCGCACCCTGGGCCGGGAGGGCGCAGTTGTAAAACAGGGCGATTATATGAGGTCCCCGCTTCATGTCGGAGTAGCCCTGTCTGAGTACGTTGATCAGGTCAATCGGGCGTATATTTTGGGGGGGGGGGGGGTCAGTTTTGTGGATGAATTTGGTCTGGATGGATATTGCCATAGTTCTGAAGGACACTACTATGAGTACAAACCCTTAGAGAGCCTTTTGGGCCATAGTGATAATCCTCCGCAATGATACTATGCTAGTTCATCTACACAGTCCACTGTAAAAATTAATTGGGGCCCTGAATAGAGCGTTCTGAATGATGAGTGCAGATCTGGGGGTTCAACATATGTGAATGTCACCCCTTTGGGTAACCTCCTCTTCCTCTCTCGTCTGATTCTTTTCTTCATTATCCATGATCATCCAGACTACACTAACTCTTTGCTTTTTCGTCTTTTCTTCCTTTCCTTCTGTCTTTGGTCACAGTGTCATGGAGTCAAGCAAGGCTTGTTGTAGCAGGTGTACTCTCCCTTGAAGATCCGACGACGGAGGGCCCCTGTGCCTGGGCCTAGGCAAAATAGCCAGCGAATAGGCGAGCACGGCGCCGGCACGATTCTGGTCGCATTCTGGTCGCAACGGCGCACAAAGGCTGTTGCTTACTTTACTATGGACGATCTTAAGGTGGTGAGGTGCTGGATAATAATCCACGGTATGCTGGAATTAGACAAGACATACCTTTCCAGGCAGCTATTACATCCAAAAACACGCAGATTGTTACCCTGGAGGCGTGTTCTGGATTGATCGCCAGTTCAATCAAGACACTGGCAATATGGTTCGCCGGGTCCCTCAAGATACACAGCACAAATACAAAACACGAGAGCTTATCCTAAAGCTCGCAACTGTCTTCACACACGAGTTACAGCTGTGTTAAATAAATGTTCATCCAGTCTTTTCCTGACTGCTGGGGACTTCACGCCACCGTCAATGTGTAGACACTTCATCCTATATAGCATCAAAATGGGCATCTTATTCGAATGGACTACGCCCCAGCCCTTAACAAATGCAATTCTCTTGGTCATCTTTTCCATCCGGTCCCTATCATCTTGTACCAGTGTAGGACTTCTGGGTATTCATTAGTAACAAGGGTCCGTGGCCTCATTCCCCACACGCTATATTTTAGGTTGATGAAGCCGGATTGATATCAGAATTCTCGAGGATATTGCCGGATGAGAATGATTTCTTTCTGTAACTAGTCTGCCTTGAATATCCCTCATCCCCTATCCATTTATCTCTTACATTCTCATAACCAAGTCATAACGTTTAATCAAGCTGATAATCTCTGATAATGTTTACCCCGATCTGCAGATAATGAGTCGCCGATGTTGATTGGCTCACCGCTACACTTTGGTTATTGTTGTCGATCATCATCAGACTCGACAGAGCTTTTTGGTTATCAGGGGCAAAAAAGTTTTCTACGGGAACGGTCTCCGAAAATGTTGTATCCGTGCAATCTATGCCAGTACTGGCATCCCATTAATCCTCATTCGCATAACTAGCTAACGTACAAAAGGTATCACTGAAGCAATCTGTTCCATCCCAGACATTATTAATAAAGAGCAGAATCAACAAAAATGCAATGGTATCGCTTTTTCTCAGTAGCCATAAAGACTAAAGAAGCAAACATTGATCAATCCCAGAAAAGAAGTATAAACGAGTGAACGAATGGAACGATCATCAAGAAAGAAAAAAAAAGTTATGTACCAAGAAAAGAATCATAGAAGGAAAACCCCCATTTTATATACCCAACACGGCATCGAAACATACCAACAAGCATGTGGCTTAAATGAGCGCAATGGCACCCAAGACGATGGCCATCATACCGCCAGAAACCCGGTTGATCATACCGACGCTGGTGTCAGAGGCCGTAGCGGCGGCAGCGCTGGCAGAGCCGGAGCTGGAAGCAGACGCGGAGCTCGAGGCAGAGGGGGTGCTGGAAGAGGATTCAGCGGAGGTAGAAGAGGTGTTCGACGCGGTGGAAGAGGCACCGGTGGTGGTGGAAGCAGTAGTCGAAGGCGAGCTAGTGGTGTTGGTCATGGTGGTCATGGTCGAAGCGGAGGCAGTGGTAGAGCTTGCCGACGAGGTCGAGACGTTGGAGGCCGTGGAAGAAGCGCTGCTGGAGGAGCTCGCAGAGGCGGAAGCGGTAGCACCAGACACGCTGAAGCTAGGCAGGTAGTTGGATTCACCAGAGTCAGAGTCGTCGACGATCTCAATGGTGTAGCCCGAGTTCTCAATGTCATCGGACGGAGTCCAGGTGTAGCTTCCCGAGTTGTCGATGTGCGCTAGATTCAGTCAGCAACTGCCAACTTCTTAGAGAGATTGATGGGGGATACTCACAAGCAATGGTGCTGCCGGACTCCGGGGTTGACACCTCACCCGACTGGAGCTTCAACGAGACCGTGCCATCGGTGCTAGGGTTCCACTTGAGAGTAGTGGGCTCACCGACCTCGAAGTGGTAACCACCCTTGGGAATGTTGAAAGCGTTCGGGTTGTCAGCAGCCGCAAGAGTGGCAAGGGCGCTGATGGCCAAGTAGAAGTTGGAACGCATATTGATCGAGAGTAGCTATATTGCTAGAGGAAATAACGGTAATCGAGAGGATGATATATAAGAGGCAGTAGTATACGAGGATAGTATACAAGCAACGAGGATGCGGTATAGAAGGATGATGGAGAGGAGAGAACAGAAAGAGAAGAAGAGGAAGACCGCCGGGGAAAGAGAGCTATATAAAAAAGAAAGGAGCATTTTCTCGTTGTACATAATTTGGAAGGTCCGCACTGCCGGTCGTAATATTCATTTCGGGAAACTACACGGCGTGGGCACCTCCATTGATTGGACGATACCATTCCATACCAGTAAAGCTAGTCTCGGATAAGAATAGTGGGTCCAAACAAACGAACCCTTTCAGTGCTTCTTCAACGGGTGCACCAATGAGAATGCTCAGTAGCTAAGATGACACCCCACCCTTGTCCTGTTAAGATTAAGCCATGTGGACCCCGCATAAGGCAATGTGCCTGTCAGGGGGCTGATCCCGGTATCGGCGTTACTAGCGGTTTTTAGCATATGAATTAATTTCCTTGGAGACTCGGACCAAGCCTGGGATACGGTAATTACAGTAACACGCAGAATCAAAGAAATCAGACAAAGAAACGGCCTGAGGAGAATTTTCGGTCTATCAATAAGGTTTTTTTCTAAACAGAAGGTATCTAAATAGTGTACAAAGTAAGTTAGCGATTAAAGTACAATTGCCAAAAATAATCACGAAGTTGCCGCAGCGGAGGCGACATCTCCGTGGGCCGTCGGCGATGGACCGGCTATGATTTTTCCCTGGCTTTCTGGGGCTTGACTGTCGGGCTCAATGACAGCAGTGGCGGCTGCAGCAGCAGCGTTATCTTTGTCTGATACATTATTTGTGGCATTTCCGTTGACAGGAACCGGAGGTTCTCCATGATTCTTCGGAACGGCCGGTTCATCCAGTAATCCGTTCTCCCCTAGAGCCATGATCGCTTCCATGATCCGATGATTGTCGTCCTCTTCTTGACGATCAAGTAGCTAATTGTGACCAATTTATCAGTCATAAGTCTCGTATTATGATACGATGCAGGGTGTCAATAGCACTTACCTTATGCAACAGTCCTTTCCGGCCCTTCTCCTTTGGCTGCGGCGCTGCTGGCTTTGTTTTGGCTTTCCGCTCCGGCAATTCATGCGAAAAGTTACAACTGTCCCCTCGTAGACACCGTCCGTTACGAGCAAAGTGGCGGCATACTCGTTTCTTGACATTCGTACGGGGTGGTGGTGGTACTTTTTCCGGGCCTTCGCGACGAGAAGTCGTTTCCTCCGGCGCCGAGTCGTCACCATCAGCATCCTCATCATCGCTTTCTTCCGAGTCCGGCGAGTCAGATCCGCTTGAAGATGTCCAATCGCTATCATCTGGCGTATCAGAAGATGGGCTGGTTTCGGCCGCTTCCATTTTAGCAACTGGTTTGCCTGGTTCGCCCGAGACATGTCCCGCCGGGGTGGCTGACGGTTGGGCTTCTTGAGACACATCTCCATCTTTGCTGAGACCTGTCGATTCCTTTCGCTGTTCTTCCACCTTGAGTCGAGCCCGCTCTGCGTCTGCTTCGGCTTTGACAACCCGTTTCTGCTCCCGCTCGAGTTTCCGACGTAGCTTATCAGCCTTCTCCTTTGCCTTGGCCACTGCATCGACTGGATCTCCTGACGTGCGTTGCTGCTGTCGCTCTCGGGTGTCTTTCTGCGGCCGCTTAATCTCTTGTTGTCGTGCTTCTCTCTTCTGTTTCATAGCTTCGTCCCGGGCTTTCTTTGCCTCCTCCATTGCCTTCTTCCTTTCTTCGGCCCTGGCTTGGGTTGGGAATCGCTTCTTCCGCTCTTCAATCCAAGCCGCGATATCCTCTGGCGTCTTGAGTGTTGCGGTGCGGCCTCTGTAGGTAAAACGAAGCGTTGCATTAATAGCTCCGCCGCCCCCAGATGCCAGCTTTGACTCTTCGTCTACATCGTCATCCTCCTCGCTAGATTCGTGGTCTTCCGTCTTTGGGGTCAGACCAAGCTGATTGTGCTTTCTCTTTTTCTTGGGTTTCCGTGTAACATCCGAAGGCGGCGGTGGCTTAGACGGTAGAGGGTTTCCAAAGCTCGGAACGGGAGGCGGTGCGGGAACTCGAGGTGCGGTTGACTGTGGTTTTCCAAATGCCAAAGAGTGGTCGCGCTTGTTATGGTGCTTCATTGGTTTGTCCCCGTTGGACATGTTGTTGCCGTAAGCATTATTGTTGAACGGAGGCGGACCCCAGGCATTTCCTTGCTGGGCTCCAGGGAATGTCCCCGTAGGCGCAGTTTGTCCATAACCCCAAGGCATAGGCGGGGATGCATGCTGATACGGCGTTGCCGCATATGCCTGTGCCATCTGCCCCATAGCTTGATTGTACGCATCGTAGCTCGTCGCTTGGTGTTGGTATGGAGAGGCGGTCGGTTGGGAAAAGGTCTGCGGGGACGTAAATGCGGTCGACGTCGGAGGATAATTGGAGCCATATTGGGGTGCCGCAATAGCTGGTGTGGGCGTCGTAGACAGCGGTTGAGTCGGGAAACCGGCGTAGTTCATCGGTGCATATCCAACAGATGGAGGAGCAGCGTTCCCGGAGTACGTTGGAGAAGGTGCTGCATAGTGACCTCCTCTGCCTCCTCTATTCCCATGACCTCTTCCACGGCCTCTGGGATTCCCACCAGTACCACGCCCACCCCGTTGGCCACGATAGTTCTGTCCGTACTGCGCCGCATGGTTATGCTGCTGCGGTGGCTGCTGCTGCTGCCGGGGTGGAGGCGGAGGAGGGGGAGGAAAAGAAAAGCCCTGGGAGCTCATGATGGGGCTGATTTGTATAGTCCTTTCAAAAATGACAGGACGAACGCCATCCTTCAAGCCATTCTGACGGGTTTCTTGAAATTCGATCTCAACTTCTTTGCGGCCAGCGAGCGTTGTTCCGTTCCGAGCGCAGAACGGTTAAGGTCATGTGACTTGCTGACTCGATCGGGCAAAAAATCGAACGGATTTACAGGCTGCGATTGGCCGAGAATTGAAGAGAAAGAGATATTTGAGATACTTGCATTGTTTAAAAGCGATACAGCATGGATATCTAATATTTGACTTTGTTGTTCTTGTGGATAATCCGAACATGAAATGCAACCCTCGTTCTATCGTGTCTGCCGTGTGAGATCAACTAAGATATCTTCATCGCCTTGGTGCTGGTCATAGCACCCCTATAGTTCATCATGTTCATCCTGGTGAGTTGCATATGCATTCTCTGGTCTTGTGTGGAAAGAGTCTAATCGCTTGTAGACTACCATCTCGGATCTGATCCAGATCTCGCCAGAAGACTTTTCCAAGTATAGTGCGGTTGCTATTGAAGACAATATCAACGAGAAATATGCCAACAAGGTGCGTCTACGATCCTAGTGTCACGCAAGTCTGTTTGGGCTAATAAGTGCCAAGGTGATTCAAAAAATTGGCCTGTGTATCGGCTTCTACGACTTATTAGAGTCTTCGGACGGTCTTATTGGTCACGGGACGGGTCTGGTCAACGTTAATGGTATGCATCGCGCTGTTCGAGGGATATCCAGGTCTAACCCATAGGCAGTCAAGTTTCGTTTGATTGTGTTTCGGCCGTTCAAGGGAGAGATCATACTCGGAAAGATCTCCGGTGCCACAGAGCATGGGATCAAGAGTAGGTTCCCGTTGTGTCAATGGATCTAGAGACTTGGATACTAATGGGCGTACTGCAGTTGGTGTCGAATTTTTCAATGACATCTTCGTCCCCCCAGACCTTTTGTTAGACGGCGCCAGATTGTAAGTCGCCTGTCTTGATTCTCCTACAAAAATACAACTGACACATCAATAGCGACTACGCAGATCAAGTCTGGATCTGGGACAGTGAAGACGGTTCGTCGTTCTATTTCGATGTAGGAGAAGTTGTCCGGTTGCGTGTGGAAATGGAAGAATGGCACGACCAGATTCCCAATGCGCCAGACCTCGGGGATGCTGCGGCAACTGAGAGGAAGCCTCCGTTTTCGATTATTGTGAGTATTCTGATTCCCTTATCTTTTTTTAGTAGCATATCCATGCTAAATGCAGTTTTCAGGGCTCGATGCAGATGGCTGGTCTGGGTCCGATTTCCTGGTGGTAGTTGGCGTTTCTTTATATTTAAATCGCATTAACGAGTAGGATGACATTAATGAACACTTAGTTCTCCAAATGTCCCAATAGACAATCTCTATACATAGTAGCAAATTTTCACTCCGTAGCAGTCGGTGTCTTTGTCCGGCATACGGAGTACGGAGTAAAGCAAGGGACTCGGTTATTACCGGTATGCTCATAGTTTTCTGGAATTATGTGAGTGGAATTGAAAGAAATATTCACATATATTAGAAGTTCTATTCATTTTCTATTTCTCTTCCTTCCACGTTGTCTTACTTCTCGAGCACTGGCACTACCAAGACTGTCAGACCGTTGAGCGGGGTGATATCATATCAACAACACCATAGCTGTTTGCAGCTGTTTATATTCCTCACCAACCCTGAACCATTTTTATTTCTCTTTTCTATTTACTCATTTCGCAAGGCCTTCAAAACAAAATGACTGCCCGCTCTTCACCAGCCATCAAGGACAACGGCCATATCTCAGCATCAGATAAGGCCCGTTTTGGGACCTTGGCTGTCCACGCTGGATCTCCTCACGATCCTACAACAGGCGCAGTGATTGCTCCTGTGAGTTGTCCCTTGATCGCATATTTTGATATTTGCGACTGACTGGGTTTTAGATTTCTCTGTCAACCACTTTTGCCCAAACAGACGTTGCAAACCCTGTTGGCCGTTACGAATATACTCGCAGCTCGAATCCTAACAGGTGAGCTAGATGAGGGGATTGATTCTGTGAAGATCAGTGCGCTTACAATTATTATCAGAGATAACTTCGAAGAGGCTGTCGCAGCACTCGAACACGGCAAATATGCGCTAGCTTTTGCCTCTGGTTCTGCTACTACCGCTACGGTTCTCCAGTCGTTGGCAGCAGGATCGCACGTCATTTCTGTCTCTGATGTCTACGGAGGCACGCATAGATACTTCACCAAGGTCGCCTCAGCTCATGGTGTGGATGTCACTTTCAGTCATAGCATCGAGCTGGAGGTGGAGAAGTTGATCCGACCTAATGATACCAAGTTGATCTGGATCGAGACTCCATCGAATCCGACGTTGGGTTTGGTTGACATTGAGAAAATTGCAGAGGTCGCCCATGCACGTGGAATCAGAGTGGTCGTGGACAACACATTTATGAGTCCTTATGTGCAGAACCCGTTGGATCACGGCGCTGATATTGTGGTTCACTCCGTCACGAAGTATATCAACGGCCATTCTGTATGCTTTACCCGCATCGTTTGTGCAAGGAATCTTTGCTGATTTATACTAGGATGTATTGATGGGTGTCGCAGCCTTCAATTCCGAGGAACTTAAAGAACGTCTTACATTCCTCCAGAACGCTATCGGGGCCGTCCCCTCTCCCTTTGACTGCTGGCTCGCTCACCGCGGCTTGAAGACCCTTCACTTGCGCGCCCGCGAGGCCACGACAAACGCAACAGCCGTCGCCAAAGCCCTCGAATCCTCACCTCACGTCATATCCGTCAACTACCCCGGGCTAGAATCCCACCCCCAGCGCGCAGTCGCTATTAAGCAACACCGCAACGGCATGGGTGGTGGTATGCTGAGCTTCCGCGTCAAGGGTGGTAAAGAGGCCGCCCATCGATTCTGCCAGTTCACCAGGGTCTATACCTTGGCTGAGAGTCTTGGAGGTGTGGAGAGTCTTTGCGAAGTTCCTGCGAGTATGACACATGCTGGTATCCCCAAGGAAGAGCGCGAGGCCGCCGGTGTTTATGACGATCTCATCCGTATAAGTTCCGGTATTGAGGATGTCGAAGATCTCCGGGCTGATGTGCTTCAGGCTGTTGAGAAGGCTGTCGCTACCGGCTCATAGATTAAACCCGGAGGAAAGATTCTCTCTGGATGAAGCATACGATATCAGATTTATAGACTTGAAGAAAGAGAGCAAACTCGCATCAACTTGTTAGAGAAAGGGCACGCCATAATGCATCACGTCCATATTCAATAGAGCATCATCGTAATATCTTTTAATCTTTTTTGGATTTTATATTTTATGCAGTTATGCAGGAATTGTGCTTAGTAATCCACATAATGCACAGCAAATTTTTTTGAGGGAAGAGAGATCGAGCACAAAACAGAATCCTATTGTCAAATTTGATTGGCCCAATTTGTTGGAATATCAATTCCTCGTGGTTGCATCAATTGAAACGAAAGCCACATTAGCTACGATAACAACTCGTGGGCAGAGGAGATTTCTGATATTGCCCCGCCGAAGATAAATTTATACCCGCGGGATTCGTTATAGAGCATCAAGTAGCACAGTCTACAAAAATGGCATTCAGCTTCGGGTTCTCTGGCGACGATATCGATATCGATGACTCGGAGATTGAGCAGCCTGTCCAAGGGCATTCGATTTCTGCACCGGCTGAGAATGACCTTCCCACGCCAGTAGAGGCGAAGAGACATGAAATGGGAGAATGGGTGAGTTTGATTTTCCAATCTTTGAATGAATACAGTCTTCTAACAATGATCATAGATCCCAACTCTCCCATCTCAAATATCATACAACAAGCTTCAGCTCGGTGTAGCCAAAGCTGACAATGAGCAAAATGATTTGACCATTGCCCGTCGTGAAGTCTTTGACATCCGTACCCAGCTCATGGCAGAAGACAGCGAACAGGATAATGAGGAGCTGATCTCCGGGCTTGAGCATGGTGATCTTAAGCCGAACTTCTATGAAGGAGGTTTCAAGACATGGGAGTGTTCGATGGATTTGGCAAAGCGGGTCGTGGGTGACTATGCTGTTGGTGATGTCGATGGCGATTGTCATGTTATCGAGGTTGGTGCTTCTTGTTTCATATCTGGGGCTGTTTGGGGTTCTAAGTCACTGACATGAATAGCTCGGTGCCGGAACGGCAGTACCATGTCTGGCGCTGTTTGCGCAGCTTCTCTCCCAGCCAGAGGAGTCGACACAACAGCGAAGGACTCACTTCACATTTGCGGATTATAACGCTGTTGTCCTCCGTCTGGTCACACTACCCAATCTTCTCCTTACTTGGAGCCAGCACCGTGAGAAGCAGTCAGCGCCGGCAGACGCCCTATCATCAGAACAGCAAGAGCAAGAGCAAGAACAAGAAGAGGAAGAGGAAGAGGAAGAGGAAGAAGAAGAGGAGTTGGATGTCACTCCGGAACTAATGGAAGAATTCCAACAGGACTTGGCTAAACGCGGAATCACCATCGACTTCATCTCCGGTGCTTGGTCGCCTGCTTTTGTTGACTTGGCTTTCTCTCATTCACCTAGTGTGAACTATAGGACACTGGTCCTTGCTAGTGAGACGATTTACTCGCCATTGTCGCTGGGTGCGTTCACTGAGACCTTGCTCGCACTGTTACGGAGGTCTGGAACGTCTGAGAGTAAGAGCAAGGCTCTCATTGCGGCTAAGAAGGTTTATTTCGGAGTTGGGGGTGGGGTGGATGAGTTCCTTGCGGTTCTGAGGAATACTAGCGGAGATGAAATGGATGTGAAGGAATTGGTGGATGTCAAGTCGGAAGGCGTGGGCAGGGTAGTGCTTGAGGTTACAAAGGCTGGGGGTATAAAGACATAGACAGGGTATGTTTAGTGTCCGTTTCGTCTCGCTTCTACTCGCCAATAGCGAATCCCTTTTGGCCCTTCATCCTTGCATATAAAACGGCATAAATCCACAATCGAACAAAGGAACCCGATAAAGATTTGCTAGCCCAGTATATGTACAACCCATCTCCACTCTCCTGCATATTGGAATCATCCGAACAAATTGAAACAAAGACCGTATGTATTGATTTTGTTTAATCATATAGAGACACAACCTTGCCGTCCTTCATCCGTGCAACACGAGACTCCTCAACCTTCTGGTTCTGGCGGTCGTAGTGTGCGACAACGGCGCTCAGGTTGGCCTGCGAACCGGCAGAGACGTTCCACGGGGCACCGGAGTTGAAGCTCACCCTAAAAAGCAACACCGTTAGTCACCAATATATCAAGCCGGCAACACCACAACCAGGGTAAACGTACTCGGGCTGCTTCAAGTCATAAGCTTGCGCGGGATTCTGACTCTGGAACAAGTGACGGTCGTACGCAGCCTTCTCCATGGCCACAGTGTGGATAGCATTTCTCTCCTCGAAGATCTTCTCATCGGGGGTCCATTTTTGGATCAGGTTGGAGATCCACGATTGCTCGCCGGCATCCTGTGTCGACTTGTGGATACGGTAGAGGACGTAGCTGGAGGCGAAGGAACCGACGGCGACGTAGAAACTGCGCTGTATGGTTTCCGATCGACCATTAGCTTCGTCAAATCACGTACGAGATATTACTACCCCATATACAACGGAACACAACGCATTGGATTTTCAATTGAAACCAGAGGGGCAAATGCCGTAAAGCCCAAAAGAGAGGATAAAACAATATCCACGGAGAATACGTACACCGACGCCCTCGTTCACTGGCTCGGCGTGAGCAGCGTGAGAAGCGAATCGTCGCGGCTGCTGGTTCCGCAGCAAAGGCCGCACCGAGGCCACCGATCGCCTGGCGAAGAACATGATGTGTAGGTAGGACGGAGAAGGAGCGGAGAGAAAGACAATTGGCAGCAATGCCGAGCGACAACAACAGGTCCTGGTAATGACGCCCTTCGTTTTCGCAATCCGGAGATGAGGTCGAAATGCGGCGGGCGGTCGGATATCACGTGACGCCTTCCATATCGGGACTAGGGCGTGAGGACTTCAACCTCAACTGTGCACTGCGATCTATACGCCAATGCGGATTCTGGAAATGGACGGAGGTCGGGATGCTCATGGTGCATGGAACTAACGATTTGGTCTACTACATTATCCAATCCGCGGGGCACCATTGCCGTCGCTCGAACAGGGAACATAATCGGAGCTTGCCTCACGCCGCAGGTTTTCCTCTCCACTTCCGACTTCTCCCTAAGCGTTGGAACGTATGGTTGTTAAGCGGACATGTCATCGCAGCTGCTAGGCCGTCTCCACCTCGTCTGGCTCCATGATACGTGCATACAGAAAACAGAAAACTCTGGGAGTTTGAGTCCGCTCTCAATTGATGCCCAATGTTCTCACGGGGCACGGTCCCTGATGTTACGCCGATGATGATTCTGATTGCTCCCGCATTAGCTATGCTTTCTTTTTCTTGCGCTCCTTGTCCGGTTGGACTGTTCTCAAGTGTTATCAACAGTGGACAGTGACGACTATGGCTCGGTCCGCAGTCTGTCTCGCTGGGTCTGGATGCGGTGTATTTTGTCCCACCATTTAGTCGCGATGCGAGCTCTTGTTTTCCCTTTTTGGCCTCTTTTGCTCGGGTCTTAATCAATATAGGTTTATTAGTTGGCATTCTTTTGCGTTTTTGGGCTCCCTTTGGACCTCACTCCTTGGGTTTCCTTACATCATTTCAAACACCACGAATCAATATCAGTCCGGAGTTCCCCTGGTGCTTGAAAAAGCATTGACAACCGACAGGACTGTCTTTCGTGTATTCTATCTATTCGTCCCGACTTGCAGAACGCCACGTCTAGAAGTATTCATTACTTGGAATACACTCCCTCCTGCTGCATGATATTTGAGTAATTTGACCTCATCAGGCATCGGACCCTTCTGTATCCTTGTTTAATCAGAGTATATCTTGGAAGCCGCCGCATGCGCTTGCAAATGTACGGCCATTGAATCAACGCCATCCAATGAATTCTTAGCTGATAATTTCGCTCCCTTTTGTCGACTTCAGTTTTATTCTACTGGAAACACGTCTCTCTATACCATTTAAACGTGCACCGTATTTTCGAAGAGAGGAAAGAGTCAAAACATAGGTGGAAATGGTCGAAGAGGTGTCTGAAAATCGGACACAGGCCGATACTCCTGAACAACAACCAGAACAACGATCGAAACAGGAACTAGCGCACCCAGAGGAACCACAGGCGGCTGCAGAGCCAGTTCCAGAACCTGAAGCTGTGCTGGAACAACCACAGCCTGCTGCGGAGCAGCTTGCATCGGATGATGCTCAGGGACCTTCCGATCCACCACAACACTCAAATCTAGAGACATCAGAGACATCGGTACCTGATGCCTCTGATGCTCAAGGTGATGAGGTGAACATCGATAATGACCACACCAACGACACAGCCAATCAAACAACAAACGAGACACAAAACGGTGCACTGGAGAAAACACCCGACAGCATCCTCGACTTGCAGGACAATACAGTCAACGACGCCACCGACGATGCACCTACCGACGTACCCGATGATTCCATTTCCAATAAGACCATCGACGACGCAACCGAGGACAAGAATCCGGAAACTGCAGAATTTGTCGAATCTACGGAGGATACGGCTCATACAGATACCGTTACGCCGGTCGAGCCTGTATCCGCGAAATCCATTGAATCGGAAAGACCTACAGAGCCGCCTGCTCCTATTGATTCTGTCGAGCCTATTCCCGCGGAATCGTCAATTCAGCCATATAATGACATAGGACCTGAGCAACAGCTACAGCCTGCAGAGGCCAACGAGGCCACAGAACCTGCAGAGCCAGGGGAGTCCACAGAAATTGAACAGCCTGCAGAGCCGTCTGAAAACGGCGTGGCCCAGACCAATCAATTCACGACGCAGCGCTCGCCTGTACAGCAACCTGCATTCTCTAACCCCGATTTCGCTCCCAGCACTGCATCGTCTTCGTCCGTGTCACAGGCCGCGTCGTCTATCCCACGAGCTGCCTCGCCTACAGCTGCAACTTCAATTGAACAGGAAGGAATCTCCGCATCCATTCGGCAACCTGTGCCTGTGTCTCCTCTGAAGCCTGTCCTGCCTCCATCACCTTCGTCACAAGGCAGTATTCCTTCTCAACGGGCCACTTCTTCCCCACACTCGCATGCGCAACAAGCGACATCATCCGGGCACAGAAACAGTGGATCTGTGTCCAATTACGCATCATCGGGATCGCTTTCGCCTATGCAGAAACTTGCATCTCCCGTGCAGAAACCAACATATCCCATGTATAGGACCCATTCACCCATGCCCAAGGTCCACAGCCCTCTTGCACGTCCTTATTACTCTCCCATGATGTCCCCGCACCAAACAATGCATTCACATGCGCACTCGCACTCGCAAATGGGACATCCGAACCAGTCTATGCTTCCCGGAGCCTTTCCGGGATACGGGGGAGCCTTCCAGTCGCCGGATCTTAGTGCTAGTGGCTATTTGCCTCCATACACGCAAAACGCCTACCAGGGCCATCCTTCGATGTACCCGCAACAGCAGCAGCAGCCCGCTCACGATCGTCGGTATAGTAGTTTTTCTGAGTCAAATTTTATGCCGGCTTTTCAAAACCTCCGTGATCTCTCTATGATGAACGGAAATGGAGTTGACGGTAAATTCAACGACGTTAAAGGACCTATGCCGCAGCCCGACGTTGATGGCGAGAATATCTTCCTTCTCCAGAGACTCAACGACGCCATTCCGGACCTAAGCCGCCTGCTTCATGGATACAAGACCACGCAGAACAAACTCGTGGCGCGCGAGTCAGAAATCAAGCAAATGCAGACTCAATACGAACAGTCGACAATGCGAAAAGACTTTTATATCGAGGCGCTACAAAACCAAATGCGAAAGGCCGCAAATGACAACGCGGAAGAAATCAGCAAGCTGAAGCATGCTGTCAACGAAGTTCGATTGGAATTAGGCGATCTTGACGAGAAGCACAAGGACCTGCAAGAGGCTTTTGCTGAGTCGCAGAAATCGAACGAAGAGCTCTCGCAACACAAAGCTGAGCTCGAATGTGATGTCGCAAAGCTGAGTAATGATTTGACAGGGGAGCAAGATGCCCACGAAAGGGCAACAGAGGGTCTCAAGCAAGAACACGAGGAAGCTCTCGCGACACAGGAACGGGAGCTGACAGATTCTTTTGAGGGGGTTATGGCTGAAGAAGCGACGTCGTATAGAGAAGCCATGAAGGCCATCGAGACGAAGTTGATTGATCAACAACGAGCGATGAAGAACGAGTACAAGGATCAAAAACGGCAGATGCAAGAGGCCCATGATGCTCTCCAGGCGGACTCTGATGCGAAGACTGCGGACCTCGAGTCGACTCAAACCGAATTGTCGAATACGAAAGACGATCTAGACGCCAGGCACAAGGAATTCGAAGAGACCCGCGAGATTTACATAAATGAAATCGAAACCATTAATGCCGCATTTAGCGACAAAGAGCGGCAATGGGAAGAGCAGCGTACCGACCTTGAGACTCAGCTCTCGCAGAAGGACGAGGCATTGGCCATCATGGAGCAGGGAAAGCAGAAACTGGAGGGAGACTGCAGTCTCAAGGAGACTCAGCTGCAACATGCCATGGATGGGATGCGGGCGACCATGGAGAATCTGGGTAAAGACCATGACCGCTTGACGAAGACCCTGAGCAGCCTTGGAGAGGCGACTGATTTGAAGAGTTCGAAGGGTGATGAATTTTTGTAAGTGACCTGGTACTCCGTACATAGGATATTTCTTTCTTTCTTTCTTTTTTTTTTTTTTTTGTCTTTTCGGGGTTCTTTTCGATGTTCTCTTCTGTTGTAAAAACTTTTATTCTTCTCTATTCTGTCTTCATATAGAGTTTGTTACGATGAGATGATGAGATGTCCAATGTCAAATAGAAGTTTCTTTCATGTTTCCTTCAACGTACTTGGTCTGATAAAACGATTTTAGTCTGGAAAGCTTCGATGAACTACGCCGCTCAATCGTCGCACTATCCAAGGAGCACTTTGCATACCTCCCAATTGACCCTCCCAAGAGCGTCCTGGCCAAGGTCCCGTCAGAGCTACCATCGTTCTTGGATAACATGCCAGCATCGCGCGAACTACGATCCGCCTACATCCAACATGTGATCTCCAAGACACTCAACTACCGCATCTTCCAACCCTTCCTCTTCACTCTGGGCCGCCGCTACGACAACGCAGACATCTTTTTCCAGATGTTGTCAATGGATATCCGCCGCAAGTCCGTTCGTCGCGAAGCATTCTGGCGCCAACAGACGCTTAAAGCGGCCTACACAGCTCCAGACGCAAAACACTCCATCAATATGACAGCCTCCGTTATAGTCGACGATATCGTCGACCATATCAAACATTTTGCCGACCCGACACAGCTCGATCCACTGGTGATGGGCGTGCGGAAGATCGTCAAGTTAGCTGCAGAGACTTGGCGACACGCGCGGATTGAGCGGGGGCTCATCGTGGCTAATCTACCTGCGCCAGACGCGGAGGGAGCTTCGAACCAGGACTGGGAGGAATACGGAACGGATAAGAAGGGGGGTGGTAGTGGATATGTGCTGCTCCGGATGTTTCCGCAGATCGCGCGCGAGGTGGCGCATGAGGATCTTGTGGGGGATGAAGAGACGGAATCGCCATGCACATACTCTCCTGGGAATGTGCTATATTCGGATTCTCCTGTCATCACGGCGCGACGGCAGGAACTGTTGGCAAGGAAGAGGAAGTCGGTGTAGCGTCGCTGTTTGATTAATTGCTAATTTGCCACTGTACTCTATAATATTGTTAATGAAACTGGTTGTGATCCTGAGGCTGTGATGGTAGCTATGATGGCATATCGCATAGTATGTTATGACCTTTCCTAATCGGTGTGGATGAAACATGGCTGAGCAGATGCGGTACCTGGTTCCTGAGTGACACGGCCACCGAGATGGACCGACATAAACCACTCAGAGTCATGAAAACCCGTTGCAACTGTGGCTTTGCTCGATGAAACGGTTTTATTTTGACTCTAGGGTGCCCTGTGCTTACTCTCAGTGCCCTGTGCTCATGCTTGATCTGGTTCTGACACTGCCTCACACAGGGCTGAGTGTTGATCCATCAGCGGCAGAACCAGAATCACGTGTGGTGATTGGTGGGTGAAAAAAAAAAAAAAAACCAGAGATCGAGGGACAGTGGGGTCACAATGTAACTATTTGTCAAAACCAACAGCATTCGCCAGCGGGAAATTTTTGTGAACAAAAAAAATTTCAGAAAGTCAAGAGTAAAATGGAGATCTGTCGTCCTGTAATCATTCTCGGAAGATGCATTCCCCATCCGGTATCATATCGATTTCCAATTCTGGTGATGGTTTGTTGATCATACGGAGTTTTCCGCGTATTATACGAAGTTACGAGAGCGGAAATGGACTCCTACGAGAGAATGGTTTGCAAATCGCATGCCAGAGCAGGGGGGAGTACGTAGTACGGAGTACATACTACTACTACGGAGTACGCACTGCTACTTACAACGACACAAGAGCTACTCCGGGGTTTTGCAGGACAGACTAGGCCGGGACGGGAACCAATGATCACACACGGCAATTCCTCTTCATCTTCATCCTAATCTCTTCAGCACACTCTGCAACTAACATTACAGTCTCCCCTGAATAATGCAATCCTTCAAGGTCTCCCGACTCGGCTCCCTGCAAGATCACCTGCTTTATATAGCACTTCACATCCGTCACGCACGTCCTGCTCCAATCATGAAGCACGCTAACTGTGATGAGGAGCACAGGGCACTTATTTCCACCATCAAATTAATTCCTTTCGTGGACTGCGCCAGTCGATGATCCATTCCATATCAATCCTCCCTAGGCCGGTGCCCGACTCGCTTCTCGCTCCCCTTCTCCACTTGTGTCTGTTGGTGGTCTGTCCGTCGTCGGAATGAGGCTCTTTTTGTTTGTTCGCTGAGCCGCCGTCGTCTGTCTGTCTGTCTGTCATGGAGCGCTTCCCGAGTACAAAGCCCAGGGCAGCAGCAGTCTTCTCTCTCTCTCTCTCTCTCTCTCTTCAGCTCGACATCATTTGTCCGTGGCTCAGCATATAACATTCCACCATCACTGCCCCTCGACATTCTACTTTTTCATACGGAATATATTTCTCTGTCAACTCTTTATTCTCCCCTCATCGTCCTTATCACTACCCGTTTAGTCCCTGAACTAATTTCCTCGGGTGCTCGCGTCTTGCTCCCCGGCCCCATTTGGTTTGATCGCTTGTCCGTCTATCCTCCGTCGGACTGCCAGATACAAAAAGGGACCCGGATCCCCCCCGTCTTCTCCGTCGCATTCTTCAGTAAAAACGCCTTTCTTTTTTTCTTGGTTGCGGCTCTGCGTTCAGGTTGGGTACAGTACTGTACTCCCACATCGCCCGCCGTTCTATTACCAACCATCCTATCTGCAAGCCATCTCACTCCGTCTTACCATCGAGTACTTCGGAGAATAAGCGATCTCTTGGTATTCTGGATTACTCTACTTCGCTCGCTACGTTTGCCTTCTTACGCATGCTTTCTTATACTATAATCATCTCGTCAATGGATTCTTAAACAAGTGCATTATCTTTCCTCTATTATCTTCGATCTTCCGATCTTTCAATCTGCCAAGGACAAAAGAGACAATCCTTCTTTGAGGAACAAAACATCACCATGTCGCCTCAACTGTCGCCAAATCATCATTCCATCGAAACCAGCCTCAAAGATCCCAGCTACTCAGATCCTTACCTCTCCGCCCCTCTCGACCCAGATGAAGCTGCTTTCCGGTCGTCGGCCATCCGCTTGACTCCAGTGCCTGACGATACTCCTGCAGCTTCGTCTCCGATTCCCTCCTCAAACTTCCATACGAATGGCATTCCTGCGCCCAGCATCGATACATCATGTTTCGACGAGGACTCGTTCCATCCAGACAACAGCAGTACCTCCGTTTTCAGTCCGGGCGAGGAACTCTTGAGCAATCCTAGCTTATCCTCCCCCAATGCGGATTACGGAATGACGGGCTTGAACCTGAACCTGAATCTAAATCCTACGGATTTCACAAATGATTGGCAACAAACCCCGTCTACATCGCTTGAGACACAACAGCATGGTTTGGGCTCCATGGATTTATCTTCTCCCCAGCCGATGATGGCGTCTGCCCAGCTTCTCAGCCCGGTTTTAACCGATCACACGAGTCCAACCTCGGACTTGGGCAATCATTCATATTTCCCTTCTGGCAATGATGCGCTCCTGTCGCCTGAGGGCTCCCAGAAGAACGGCACACTGCTACCATCGCTGATTACGACTCCACTCAACGACAATCTGAGTGTTCATGCGGATCCGGAATCTGCTAGAGCCCCAAGTCCCATTGTGATGGTGGAAGATACGTCCCGGGGCGATCTGCCCAGTGCCGCCATCTACAGTCGACGTCCGTCATCCGCCTATCTCTCCCCGGGCGGCATGGATGATGATCAAGACATGGACGACGATTGCTCATCCATTTCCCGTGCATCTGATGGTTCGTGGATCCGGGACACGACCACGGGGCTTGGCGGTGTGGACCCAACTCTGAGAGAAGATATTTGGGTACCCAGCCCCAACGATATGGAAGCCCATCGCGATCTATTCGAAAAGACCGCCGACATCCATAGCTGGACAGCTACCGTCAGTGCAGCCACAAGTGAGGTGGGAGACGATAACTTTCTTAGCGTTCGAGGCCGGCCCGCCCGGCCGGCGCACCGTCGTCGTGCAAAGAGCACGGGAGACGCGTCCCTGCAACAGGACTATCTCAACTACAGGTCTCAGTACAATAGCCTCGCGATCCCCGGTCCAGGCGTTCTTATTCAGGAAAAGAGCGACGTAGGATCCAGTGAACCCGACACAGCAAGCAGGTCAGGATCGCCCGTTGCCAGTATTCTGCTGACGACGGAGGATGAAATGGACCACGATATTTCCGTCAACGAGCCCAGTTTGGAGTATGAGGATCCCCTGCCTAGCCAGTTCATTCGCGCTCGCCAGTGGCAGGATGACCTCCAGGCCAATAACTCGACTGCCGCCATGCTGGAGTTCCAGCAGAAGGCTAGAGAAATGGACACGGCCTCGCGGATGGCCACTTGGGGCACTCGACACGGCACTCGACACGTCAACGAAGCTGAAGTCAGCAGCATCGTTGGCGGTGATTCCATGGGAAAGTTGGCAATTGGCGAACAGGACAGAGGCAAAGAGCGACGAAGCAGTCTTCTAAGCCTTCTTCCCAGGGCCACTTCCCCGCTGAAACGGCAGCGGTCGATGGAACGCGTCCTCGACACGCCGGCTTCGGACAGTAACGGTATCCAGAGTCAAGCTGGTGTGCAAAGGAAAACCAGCGTGTCGTCAAACCGCCGGAAGCTTAGTATTGGGCGCTCCCCCAGGTCAACCAGCATAAGCACTGGTGGCGCGATGGCTGCGATTGCCGGTTCGATGGCGGCAATTGGTGGTGGGAACAAACTTTCGCCCGGTCCTCCTGCTGGCTGGTCCCGTGGAAGAAGCAAGAGTGAAGTCCCGCCACCGCCGCCAGATTTGATGGTTAGCTTTGGTGCTCCCTCCCCGGTTCCCAGCCCTGAATTCTTCCCAGAGAGGCCGCAGCAGTCGATCGACCAGGGACTAAACGGGAACAATGCCAGTAGAGAAGATGATGAGGATGAGGAGGAAGAGGGAATGGTGATGGAGTTCCCAGTTCAATCGCACCTCCCCGTTCCGACACATGATGGGTTTAAAACGCAGATCACCCAGTTGAACCCTCGGCTGGCGTCCTCACTGGTTGACCGCCTGGCGAACGAACAGGTTCGCCGGTACAAGAAGCTCGTCGACCAGAAAGCCAGTCATTCTCGTGCTGTCGCTTCTCACTCGTGTGGGGCTGGGAAACACTGTTTTGGACAAGGTGGTGAGGCGAGAATCCTGCCCCCTCGGACGAGCAGCGCCCAAGATGCGAATGCACAAACACAATTTCAGATCCCTGGCCCCGATGCCACTGATGAAGATCCGCAGGACCTGGGTGAAGGTGCTGTTACTGCGGCTCAATTTCCTCCTGGTGTTCCCCTGCCACCGGTGCAGCGCCTCCCTGCCGAATTCGAGTGCCCTTTCTGCTTCAAGGTGAAGAGTTTCCAAAAGCCGTCAGACTGGTCCAAGCACGTTCACGAAGATGTGCAACCGTTTACTTGCACGTTCCAGCGCTGCAGCGAGCCCAAATCCTTCAAGCGCAAAGCAGACTGGGTCCGACACGAGAGTGAGCGACACCGGCAACTGGAGTGGTGGACCTGCACGATGCCCGACTGCAGCCACACATGTTACCGGAAGGACAACTTTGTCCAGCATCTTGTCCGCGAGCACAAGATGCCTGAGCCGAAAGCGAAGAAGGGCAGCAGCAAGAACAGGGGAGAGGAGAGCCAGCGCGACCGGGAGATCGCACGACTCTGGGAATTGGTGGAGGATTGCCGGCACGAGACGACCAAGAACCCACGTGACGAGCCGTGTCGGTTCTGTGGAAACGTGTGCAGCAGCTGGAAGAAGCTCACGGTTCATCTGGCTAAACATATGGAGCAGATTGCTCTACCGGTCCTGGGACTTGTGCAGGAACGAGAAGTGGGGCCTACGCACACCAACTCCAGCCCTGCGGCAATCTCCAGACAGAAGTCAGATATACCTGCGGCGTTTGGTCAAGATAACTCGACGGCAGCTTTCAACTTGACATATCCTCCCCCGCAATTGACTACGACACAAGACGGGTTCCTCTCCGCAGAGCCTGTGTCCACGACACAGGATGGGTTCCTATCCGCAGAGCCCGAGTCCATGGATATGTTCGAAGAGTTGGCATCACCGCAATTTCTACATCCGGAGGCGGGGCATCACTCTCCTCTTCATCAGAACTCAGTCTCATATCCACCTCCATTCAATTCCATGTCACGGCCGCATACGCCCAGTAACCATGATGTCAACAGCAATCCGGATATGAGCAGCTTCTATAGCCCTAGTCCGGTTGTGCTCTCTCCTGGAGCATTGGAAACGGGTTACGACGCACAGGGGTCAATGTTTCTGTCCCCAACAACAGAGGAGGACTACTTCAAACCGGACCTGACAGCCACGTCTTTGTCATATGACTCTGGGATGGCGCATCATATGCAGAACCAGTATATGTAAGGCGAAAGGGGGGGAAAGGGGGGGGTTTGGTTGAAACGGCATTTCGCAATCAGGATCATTTGGGGAATGACGAATATGCACGGGCACGGACAACATCCGCACTTCCATTCTATACATACTCTTTTTGGATACTATTTTTTGTTGATGTACATGATAATGATACCCTTTTGGAAATTTCTGCACAGTTCATTGGCAGGTGATTGGTATGCAACAGCGAGTAATTTTAATTTTTTTTTTATATAGTCGTCCTACATACCCTTTACCAAAAAGAGCAGTTATTAGAGGCCTGACAAAGAAGGCTGTGCTGGTGCGCCTGCATTGCATAATTGGATCAGCCTGATTCATCATCTTATGCTCCTGGTCCCGTGATGATCCTACGTTCCTCTTTCTCGTTGCTTTTTTCCCTCTTTTCTCCTTCCACCTCACAATAACACAACTCCCTTATCGTTTATCATTATTCCGACCTCCCTTTCACCCTGACTTGTTGCAAATATGGGAGTGCATTAATAGTTTATGATGGAATGACGACGCCTGCTTCCTCCCTTCTGTCTCAGGTCGATTGACGCATCAGCATACATACATACACATCCGGACATACATCTACACTACTACTATCAGAGTGACAGCAACTTCTGGCATTTAAGATTCCTTTGCTTGACGTGCAACGACACATTCCTCGTCTCTCCTTATTTTCTCTCTTCTGATTGATAAATTGTCAGCCACACGTTATCGCGATCCTTCCTTACCATCCCAAAAAAGGACGAGAATCTGTCGATCAGAGGGACTGTCATTTTCCCTTCTTCCCCGTCCTTTGTCTTCGGCGCTATATATATCCACATACTTTGTTATCTGTCCATTGCCTTATTCAACGCTTTTTGGAATTCCCTCGGGCATTTGTATCTGGTGGCTTGTTTATAATCGTGTTGTTATTGTCGGTCTTTGATACAAATCGGTGTTTGATACCCCGAGCGGTATATCTCTCACTATGGATGTATGTGGAATATATCCCCAACACGTCCCCCGAAAGTTGCGGTAAGCGTGCTAAACATGACTCAACAGACATCAGCTCGTTCTTGGGGCTCCTCTGGTCATGATCTCCAGGGAATCATGCCAGCAAGTTCTTCGCACGATGATCCTGTTGGTTTCACTCTAGGCGACCCGACAGCCTTACTCGGCCTGCATCTTGGTTCAGATCCCGCCATCATCGCTCACACACATACGTCTCTTCCTCAGAGTTTACCATCGCATCTTCAACTACTATCTTCGCCCAGTATCGCGACTCCTGATTTTTCGCAGCATCCCGGCCCGCGACGACACTGGGACGCTTGGAACCCGTTGCTGGTGACAAACCCCCAACCACTATTAAATCTGCCACCGGTGTCCACCGACCTGCGTCCAACCTATTTGCATCAACAGAGCGCGCCGTCTGAAAGGGCTAGCTTACACAATAACAGCCAACGATCATCCGACTCGGGATATGAGACGCGCTCGACCTCAACAGCCTCGTCCTCCGCGGTGGATACGGCATGTAGTCCGCAGTTCGCATCGCCCCAAGGACCTGAATCTGCGTGCTCCAGTCCAGATCAGGATAACCGGGAAGTCTCTGTGCAGTCCCCCATAGAATACATCAAATGCGATCATCCTAATTGCAAATGGAGTGGAAGATGTCCGTCTGATAAAAGGTACGCACACCATTACCACGCAAAGAAATGGATGCCTCAGACTAATCTATACTCTACACAGGAAACACGAAGCAAGGCATAAGAAATTGTTCAAATGCGATGAACCAAACTGTGCCCGCAGAGAGGGCTTCGGCACCATCAATGATTTGGCCCGACATAAGAAATGCGTCCACAAGCAAGAGCCCATGCGCGGTCCCAAAGTTTTACACGTGTGCTTTGGAAATCATTGCACGCGCAAAGGCAAAATGTGGCCACGCTTGGATAATTTCAAACAGCATCTGACGCGGATGCACGGTGGTGAGGATGCTGCGGAGTTGTTGAAGAAGTGAGTTCGGCCATCCCTCATGGTAAGCACGGCAAAGGGACTAAGACATGGGTCTAGATCCGAAGAATGGTACCAAGAATATGCCAAAACGCAAGAGACAATGCCCGATGGTTTGCCACGCAATGATATGGGATTTTTTGGGCAACAGGATGGTTGCACTGCCGTCATCCCAAGTCAAACTGTTACCAGCTCGGACTTTCAATGGTCGCTGAAAAGTGAGAGTTCAAAAACGGTGATCAGTGAATCCAGTAATCGGTTAGCGAGTCTTCAGAGCAGTCCTGTTGCTCCTCCGATGCAGTCTTCCCTTCATGACCAAGCAGCGACTCAGTCACCGCTATTCAAGTCCAAATATCAGCCACCTCCACGAATGAGAGCAGACAGCATCCGTTCTACCGAGACTGCTAGGGATACGAATGTGAAAACCAGTGTCACCGAAGCTGCGGGGAGCGTAATCAACGCCATGTCGAAGCTCATGGACCGCAACCAACACAGGCAACAACAGCAACTGGATGAAGGAGTTGACATGATGGATCCAAATTCGGAGTTATGTGGCCGGAAGAAAGAGCTACTTCAAAAGATCTTCGCTGCCGCGTTGGATCAGTTGTCATCCGACCAATCCGCTAGTAGAGTTGCTTCGGATCCGCAACCAGAGGCTGGTAAGGAGGGTTGGTTCACGTGCGATAATTGTCCGAAGCGCACAAGGCTGCGCTGTGAAATGAAGTAAGTAGCATCCTCTCACTTTTGAACGGATGAAAATGCTAACAATAACCAGGAAACATCAGAAACGCCATGAGCGGCCGTACGGATGCACATTCGATGGGTGTAACAAGACATTTGGCAGCAAGGCTGATTGGAAGCGGCACGAGAGCTCGCAGCACTTTCATTTCCAAGGATGGCGCTGTACCATGTCCGACCCGGACAATAGCCATATGACATGTGCCCGCTTATTCGACCAACAGGAGGTATACGTGCAGCACCTACGGGAGCAACACTGTGTCGATGAGGACGTCGTGCAAATGGCCATGAAAAACAGCTATCTTGACCCGAATGGACAAGAACAGTATTGGTGTGGGTTTTGTCGGGATATCATACCTCTCCGAAGCCGTGGTCTGGCGGCGAGAAATGAGCGATTCAACCATATCGATATTCAGCACATTAAGAAGGGCCAGCGCATTGGTGACTGGCTACCATTATCAGGACATTTGACGAAAAAACAACACAACGAAATCGAATACGACACGCGAGCAACGAGTGACGAGGATTATGATGAAGATGATGACGATGACGATAACGACAGCTCTCGCAGCACTTGCCTATGGGACCGGATGAGTTACGACGGTTCGAGGAACGCCATTTCTGTGCAACGGAATGACATTGGATTGAAGAAGAGACGGAGAGTCAGCCCTGGTTCTGCTTCCCGGAAGTCCAGGAGAGTAAACTCTGTCGAGGACTCAGATTGTGATTCCACGGAGTACGATCTTGGTTTGGATCCGGTTCCGGAACTGTTTGGTTAATATTGTTTCTGCTTTGGAGTTTCTTGCGCTACGGTTCAGGATTCGTCTGCTAGATATATATATATATATCTATATATATACTCTTACCCACATTGTACAGTGTGAATCAGTTGTTAGCTCCACGATTTATGAATCCGATGATCAAATTCAGACATAATACAACAAACAAAAAACATAAATAATGCAATCATTTCGCCGTACTCGTCAATTCTCTAGCCTTTTTCTCCAATGCTGCAACCTCTTCTGTCAATTATTAGTCACTACCCATTACTCGGAGCATAGAAAGAGAACGTACTATTCTTCTCAACCTTGATCTCATCCGTCTCCAACTTCAACCACGTCCAGTAAATCACCTGGTACGTGAAGATAGCTCCTAGGAACACCTTGGCGAACGGGCTCACGAAGGTTTTATACCGCGACATCCACAGTACTATTAGCTCACAATACACTATAAAAGTGAATAAAGAGTAGCTTACCCCATCTTTATACGAACTGGGCTCTTTTGGTGGTGATGGTGCATTATTCCGAGGAAGGGTAGTGAATAATGTTCTTCTGGCGGATAATTGTTGAAGTACCCGGGATGGACGGATAGATCGTACTGTGCTTGGTATCCGTGTGAACATGATGAATCAATTGGATTAGACAATTATTCTTGCTCTTCCAGGTCTAATGTTATAGAGAACCGATGAGGTTGGTTTTGGTTGGCGGCATGTGTGTTAGTAAGAATTGAGTCAGCGTCACGTGTGCTGGCCATCCCTACTCTGAAGTTTAGCGTAGATCGTCGACTGGTTATGGTCGGGGTACGGAGTAGTGTGTAGTTCTATGTTATTGAAGGATATACTTGATGATAATGGGCATGGTAGAGAACTGTACTATGTATGTATTGCTTGATTGTACACCGGAATGGTCCGACGAACATAGCATTGAATCTACTCTGGAATGTCTGCACAATGATCGCACTGCAACGATGATTTGGTCTCGATAAACATGTTCTCTTACCCCTCACCGCTTTCCCAGTGTCCGGAGTAATGAAGTCTGCTACGTCAGAGTACAAACCCCGGAGCCGAATGGGGAACATGCGCGGAGGGCATTTAAGGGCTCCCCTGCAGCTATGACAGTCGTAAACACCTCCAATTCCTTCTCAACAGTGCAAGTCCTCTGATTAAGATGCCTTCCTGGAGCTGGTCAGGTAACAAGACAGTGCTTTAGGGTCTGCACGGATCGAGCCGCACATCAAGTCTGGACTCCACTCGGATCGATTCAAGATCCGCGCCCTGGAATTTTTTTTAACGGTTCCTGGATCCTGACATTTTCCACTTTCATTTTCTGACATTTGTTGTTGTGTTCGCTTCGACCCTTCGTCGGCTTTGGGAGTGTCGTGCTGGCTTTTTTTTTTTATGGAGATGACCCTAAGTCTTTTTGAATATGGGTATTTGCATACTTCTATATTCTCCTTACCCTTATCTACCTATTTATGGAGAACTGGGGAGACTGAGGCCAGGGGACAGATTAACACAATTGACTCTCCGAGTTGATGATGGCACGTGCTTCAGCAGCCGCACTAGCCCGTTGTGGTTTAGTCGTGGCGCAGGGCGGACCGATTGAGGCTGGTGAATCGGCGCGAGTCTTTCCGCCCTTCACAGCGAGAGTCAGTGAGTCCAATCAGTCAACGTTGAGCTGCTCTTGTCGCTGTTTTGTCTGCGATCGCATTTGATTTATTCGGTAAGTTGGTTATGCTTGTTGATTGTCGTTGGTGTTATTGTTCTCTACTGCTTGTTTTGCTTGGGTTTTTGCTAATTCCCCGTAGGTTGAGACGCGTCCCCATTTCTGGTGGTGGTCTGTCCCCGTTACTATTCACTCCCTCTGGCAACCGAACAGACAGACGTTGGCGCATTGCGACCGATATACTCATCCGATATAACCTTTACTAGAGTGTATCGACTCGACGGCCACACCGTGAGGCCCCATATTTGATACTGGACGTGGGTGTTTTTGAATTCGAAGCAACAATCCGACTCCGTTTGCTTTATGAAGCAAGCTCTCTTGATTATTGTTCCCTAGTCAATTGGGAGGTGCTTGTTTGTTGCTTTCTTTGTTCCCTGCATACAATTGCCTTGCGCCCGTTGGTGATTTAATAAGTGGTGAGTCGCCCTTCTTTAAATCCTCCTTGCTGTCATTTAGAGACAGTCCCCTCCTCTTCATTCTTTCCCCTCTCGCGGGCGCGATAGCTGCTATACGGATATTTTTTACTTCTTAGAGTGTTATTTCTCATCTCACGAACCTACTAATATGGAGTTCTTCCTCTCCAGTCCACTTCGCGACATGCCTCGCAGAAAGCGCTCCCTCGACGAAATGGCTCTGGCAAACAAGTCCGACTCCGACGACGGTGACTACAGCGACCACCCTGTACGTTCATCACGAGTAGCTGCTTCGAGATCGAAACCGAAAAAGCCCAAGACCGCGAGAAGGAAGCGCCGTGACTCGGAGGACGATATCTTATCCGATGACGAGATCTTAAGCGATGCTGAAGACCTTTCTTTCAACGAGTCGGAACTAGAAGATGACAGTATGGCTCAGCGGAATGCGAGGGGTCTCGTCGCCCGGAGGGCAACAACAAAGAGACCGGCCTACGAAGAAGGCCCAACTAGCTCCGACGATGAGGAGGAACAAGACAATGATGTTGATGCTCATGGCGAGGAAGAAGAAGAAGAACCGGTTCTTCCCACGAAAAATCAAAAGAGCACGGTGATTAAACTAAAAATCAACCCTACTACTCTCCAGCGACAGAACGAGATTCTACAACAGCAGAATCAGGGCAACCGCAGGATCACCCGGCGAATGCGCGCTGAATCTGAAGAAATCTATGCCCTTACTAATTCCGGACGTCATATGGAGACCGTGCAGCGGGCGACCCGCAGTCCTGAGGCCGAGGCACCACTAGCGCATCGTCGTCGTCCGTCCAAAGAGACTCGAGGTTTGAAGCAGGTCATCGTGGAGGAGGAGGAGGAGGAGGAGGAAAACACTATAATGGACAACCATAACAATGACAAGACCGAGGAATATGTGGTTGACGAGACGACGACCGAGATCAAGGGCTCTCAGCTCGAAATCCAGGAAAGCGCCCATGGTAGCTTTGAAGAGCCTGCACCTGCCGCAGTGGAGCCCGCAAAAACGAACCCCGAAGGTGAAGAAGACGGCTTCGTCCCCGAATCCGAGAATGGCGATGAGAAACACCAACAGGACGACGAGGACGATGGCGATGAAGGTCCGACTACCCGGAGAAGGACTAGGGGAAATAGACAACCAAATCAAGAGGATCCCCGGTTAGGAGAGGAGGCGTCACACCCTCGTCGCTCCAGCCGCAAGAAGCCCCCTCGCAGTTCCCAGCGCAAGGGCCAAGATGAAGAGAGCGATTTCGAACCGGAAGAGGACTCGAATGACGAGGAGGAACTGCAGTCGGAAGGAAGGTCTCAAGCCTCGCCCCAAAAGGGCCGTGATGACGACGACGACGGAGACTACACAAGCCGGCGCCCGGGTCTACGAAAGAGGGCTTCTCGCTCCCGTGGGCAGTCGGAGGCAGCAGCAGACATTGCCGATGAACTTGCTGAGGAACTACATGATCTCAGAGGAGGTCGCTCCCGTCGGAGAATGCAGCCAGAGATTATCTACGAGAAACCCCGTCGCAATCGCAAGGACGTCGACTACAGAATCATCCGTCCTGATATCTTCCTGCCCATCGAAGAGGAGAATGAAGTCAACGAATCTCCCTCCCGGCGCGGCCGGGGAGGCGGCGGAGGAGGCGGTGGTGGTACCTGGCAACGCACGCTCTTCCCAACATATGGCCCCTTTGGAGGCGCCGGGCCATCTGCGATCTTGGCTGGCCCCGATGCGCCCGTAGCCACAGGCGGGGTGGACAGTGATAGCAGCGATGATGAGGCCATCCAACCTATCAAGCCTGGTGCGGCAGGTGCTCCCGCGCAGGCCCATGGTGCTGATCCGGTGCAAGGCCCTTCAGGGACGCCCGGGAACCTCGGCAAGGTCAAGGATAGACAAACGTTGGCGGATGCGGACCCGTTGGGCGTTGACTTGAAGGTCAACTTTGACAGCGTCGGTGGACTACAGGGTCATATCGACCAGTTGAAGGAAATGGTTTCGCTGCCGCTGCTGTATCCTGAGATCTTCCAGCGTTTTCACATCGTTCCTCCACGGGGTGTACTTTTCCATGGACCTCCTGGTACGGGTAAAACGTTGCTTGCTCGAGCATTGGCAAACAGTGTCAGTTCTGAAGGGCGTAAGGTGACGTTCTACATGAGGAAGGGAGCGGATGCACTCAGTAAATGGGTGGGTGAAGCTGAAAGGCAGCTGCGGTTGCTTTTTGAGGAAGCGCGCAAGACTCAGCCCAGTATCATCTTCTTTGATGAAATCGATGGTAAGTCGACCAACTAATATGATTGCTAGGAGGTATGCTAATTGGTTTCAGGTCTGGCTCCCGTGCGATCAAGCAAACAGGAACAGATTCACGCGTCCATCGTTTCGACTCTGCTCGCGTTGATGGATGGCATGGACGGTCGTGGTCAAGTGATTGTCATTGGTGCTACGAATCGACCGGACTCTGTTGACCCAGCTCTTCGCCGTCCTGGGCGTTTCGACCGTGAATTCTACTTCCCGTTACCTAACAAGGAAGGTCGACGAGCGATTCTCAACATTCATACCAAGGGCTGGGATCCGCCGTTGCCGGAAGACATCAAGGACGAACTGGCCGAAATCACCAAGGGCTATGGAGGTGCGGACCTGCGCGCCCTTTGTACAGAAGCAGCCTTGAACGCAGTCCAAAGACGATACCCCCAAATCTACAAATCTGATGAGAAACTCATCATAGACCCGAAGTCGATCAGCGTCAGTCCAAAGGATTTCATGCTGGCGACCAAACAGATGGTCCCCTCATCCGAGCGGTCAACAACTTCCGGTGCTTCTCCGCTGCCCAAGACTGTGGAGCCCTTATTACGACGGTCCTTGGCGGAAATCCAGAAGCAGCTGTCCGAAATCTTGCCCCCGCGGAAGAGGCTCACTGCTTTGGAGGAGGCTCAGTTCGAGGAGCCGGAGACCTCAGGGAGCTTCCGCCGCGAGCACATGCAGCAGGAATTCGACCGGTCACGGGTCTTCAGACCTCGGATGCTCCTCCGTGGGCATCAAGGAATGGGCCAGCAGTACCTGGCGTCTGCTATCTTGCACCACTTTGAGGGACTTCACGTTCAGCCTTTCGATCTGCCAACCCTGCTCAGTGACTCTACTCGGTCCGCGGAAGCTGCTGTCGTGCAACTCTTCCAGGAAGTCAAGAGACATAAGCCGAGTGTGATTTACGTCCCTAGTATCTCAGCTTGGCATGATGAGACTGTGGGCAGAGCCGTGATTTCCACATTTTTGGGACTCCTGCGTTCGCTTCCGCCCAGTGATCCTGTCTTGGTATTTGGCGTTCTTGAGTCGATGGGAGAAGAGGATGAGAAGGAACCTCCTTCAATCGTAAAGAATTTGTTTGGATTCTCAAAGAGAAACTTTTTCGAACTGCAGGCCCCCAATCACACTGCACGGTATGAGTTCTTCGCGCAGCTGGTTGATTACCTCAAGGTTTCGCCGTCCGAATTCCCCGATCCTGAGAACCGTAAGAAAAGGGAACTCGAGAGACTGGAGGTTGCGCCGCCGCCACCTCCCAAGCCTGCCACGCCCCTCACGAAGGAACAACTGAAAGCGCAGAAGAAGAAGGACCACCAGACGCTCAATTTCCTGAAAATCCGCATCCAGCCGATTATGGACCAGATCAAGAAGTACAAGAGGTTCAGGACCGGTGTGATAGATGAGTCCCAGATTCGGTATCTGTGGGAGGAAGACAATCCGAATATCCTCACCAGCGATTTGCCTATTGAGCAGCGGACGACTTTCCGGCCGTTCGAGAAGGCTCAGGATAAGCACGGGGTTCTTGGTCTCCGGGAGGTGGTCTCCGGGAAGTTCTTCTACAACATGGAGATTGTTACCATTGAGAAGCGACTCTCCAACGGTTTCTATAAGCGGCCCAAGGACTTCCTTGCAGATATCAAACGGATTGCCAAGGATGCCAAGCAAGTCGGTGATCAGGAGCGGATACTGAGGGCTAATGAACTTCAGTCCAATGTTGAAGTCGATGTCGGTACCATTGAGCAGACAGAACCAGCTCTCGTGACTGAATGCGAGCAGGTCTATCTGCGGGAATTGGAGCGGGAGAAGATCGCAATGGAACGAGTTAGGAGGGTGGAGGAGGAAGAGGAAGCCTTTGCGCAGGCGAACAAGGTACCGCATGGCAATACCGAGTCGACTGTGACCAGTGGTCCTGTCAATCTGGGCGAGTCGTTTACCGATGGTGAAGGTGGCTCGAAGTTGCCACCTGGACAGCCGGATACGCCAGTGACGCCTTCGCGGAACCGTCTCGCTGTAAGCTTTACGTCCAACGGTTATGGCGGAGGGTCGGATCTCAATGATCTCAGCACGCAGGCTGTGATGAGCAACGGTTCGCATGGTGACGGGGACGGTGATGGAGACACCTACATGACCAACTCGGAGGACCAATCTGGTGGAAGGGATACACAGGACAGCTCGTTCGGCCCGTCTGCACAGACTAAGCCGCCGCATTCGCATACCGCGCCTTCCGAGCAAGTCAGACGCGAGTCCGGCCTGTTGAATCTGTCACAGAGGGGGACCATGACTCCCATGGCACCTGGATCGCAGCCACTTGATTACACCAATGAGGCATCCACCACACAGACGTCGGATGAGAAGAAGTCCGAGCAATCGTCTGGTCCTCAGCATCAACAGAACCAGCACCAGCCTGCTCAACAGAACAACTCATTTCACAGTCCGATGACAGGCCCAGGTGGCCGACACGATTATCCCGACCTTACTCAATACCCCGATCGTTCGTCGTATGAGGAGCACCTTCCGGACACGCAGCAAGAAGCGAGCAGCCAGCCGTCTCCACGTGCGAATGCGGACAATGCCCATCTCCTGAACGGCGGCAGTCAAAAGGCCCAGGCCCAGGCGCAACCGCCGGTGCCCCTTTTCGACGCCCCCAACAAACAACAGCCACATGCGCCTCCCAATCTCCAGGACTTGCTCAACGACGAAGACCAATCCCCCAAGCTGACCCTGGACCACGATTACATCAACCAGTTGCATGAGGAACTCACCCAACGCACTAGCGGGTGCTCCGTGGAGCAACTGGAACAGATCAACACCAATCTGATGGACTACGTGTGGCAGACGCGGGGTGAATGGAACCGTACCCATGTGGTCGCCGGGATCGTCCAGACCTTCAACGCGGTCCTGGAGGACATGCAGGAAATGCAGGAGATCGGGCATATCAGCCAAGAGACCAAGGAGCGGTTGGGAGAGGCACCGAGTTTCCAGATGTAAGCCGGTGCTGATACGATGCAGTTCATGATAGATGAAGACCGGTCTTTCTTTCTATTCTCCTTTCTTCATTGATTTGGCTTTCTTACTATGGCACTGGCTGGGTTACATTACTAGGACATACATTTGTTGCATGAGATTGGCCATGGGAAGTGTAATGAGGTGATGGTGGGCTATTATGATACTCCCTTTCTTTTTGCTTTCTTTTCCTCGAAATTTGTGTATCTTCTGGCGTGCATCTTCTACTAGATAGATGTGTTTGTTTCCTAGCGATTGTGGGAGGATGTCTCCTTCGAAACTTGTACTTGTGGGTTGTTTTGTATGTTGAAAATGTGAATATTCATAGAGGCATTACTTGTATTCTTTTCTCCTTTTCTTTCTTCGAAAGTTTTCGTAGACAGAACCTACAATAACTAGTTAACTAATTAACTACACCCTGCACGAGGCTGACTAAGACACCAGCCTGGCCTTTCTTGAATCTGCCTCGCGTTGTCCTCTTAACACCTCTGCGCCGGCCAACTTCCCTCTTTAATTCCCTGGAGTTCCCTGGAGTCGCTGTTTATTCCAGAGCTCATACTTGTTGTTATTCTCTCTTGTGCAGAGATTTCCATTCCGCCCACGATTGGCCATGATCCACTGAGATCTACACACATCACGACTTCCGCTATTGAGAAAACACCCCGTTGCACTGAACACCGGAACACTCGAATAAATAATTCACCATGGTCGACTGGGTCAGTCTGGCCATACCGTTCGCCTACCTAGGCGTCCTAATCGGCTCCCTCGCTACCTTTTCCTCGCTATACCGCAAACGCAAGGCCCGTACGTCACCCCTCGATCCCGCCCAAAAGCCAAAAGCACAAAAGAATATATATAGCTAACTAGCACTCCAACAGAAAAAGCCTCCTCCCTCGAACCATGGTTCCCCGCTCACCTCCAGCGCGACATCTACTTCTCCCTCCTGCACCTCGACCAGCCCGCCAAAGACAACAGTGAGAAAAAGGCCGCGGTGCCGGAGTCGGTGCTTAAGGCTGCGCTCTTGAGACGCGCGACGGAGGATATTAACAGGGTGTTGGCGCTGCGGAGCCAGAAACAAGCACTCGCTATGCTTTTGCAGAGGGGTAGTGTGGGTGATGATCTGTGGCAGCGGTTTATCAGGGCTGAGAAGGAGATGGAGGATGAGGTTAGGGATGTTGTTTCTGAGGTTAGCCCCTTCTGTGTTTTTGGGGGAGTGCATAGAGATGCTAACTGTGGTGGGAAAGGCAAACGCATACGCACCAAACTGGGGCCAAACAATCTTCCAATCCGCCAACGAAATGATGAATAACAACATCATCCGCCAACGTATTGAAACGCACCAGTCCAAACTCGCCGAAGAGCGCGAATGGTGGGACCGCAAGAAGGCCAATATCCAGGAGGGTTTCATGAAGGAATTGGACGCCGAGGGTTCCTCTACTACTACAACCACTACTACCAAGACCGAGCCTCCTCGTCCGTCCTCTTCTTCCGGTGCCAACGCCACCACCGAAAACACGACTACTACCCCGACTAGCTCAACGGCTGGTGTGAAGACGCCTGAGTCTTCGACTGCGCCGTCGGTGGCTAGTGATGATGATGCAGTGTTGGTGGAGGCTGCTGGGCAAGCGGGAAACACTACGCCTGGGGGTGGGAAGAAGAAGAAGAAGGGGAAGAAATAGATAGGTTGTGAACTTCTTTTCTGTTCTTAGTTGTATTGAATATATGCTTTAAGAATGTGATTTTATACTCAGTCAAAGTATATAAACAAGTCGTCAATGCAGTAGCTGAGAGTCTAAATATACATAACCCTATGTACAAAGCCTCGTTCTTCAAAACGCCAGAATATGCTTTAGACGTGAGATATACAATACACGCTTTTATACAGCCCAATAAACACCCAAGTCAAACCAAAAAATCGTATCACAGAAGAGACCTACTCTCCTCCCCCAACGGGGTCCCAAGATCAACATCCGAAGCACCCATCTCACCAGCAACACTCATAACCCAGCCTTCCACCTCACTCGGGTCGCCCACACGTCCCATAACAATCCGCAGCAAGTCAGCCATGATCTCTAACTGACACTCATTCCGTTCTTGCGGGTCCATGTTGGAAAGACTCGGACCCTTTTCTTCAAGCGCAGCGGCTTTCCGTCGACTCAGGATGTCGACGAGGCGCTGGACTTGGTTGATATTCTCTCTGCTGCGCGGAGTGCTTGAGAGGCGGCGGAGACGCCGTTTGGGTGTATCGGCTGGTACGCTTGCTAGACGGGAGACTTGGAGGATGATCAAACGTGCGGTTGTGTCGTCTGGGTAGACGTTGAAAGTTGTGCGGAGGGTGTGGAGTGCTACTAGGGTGCCGGGGAGGTCTTTGGAGAAGCAGAAGCAGCGGATGATCTGGTCGTAGAGGTCTTTGGAGAATTCGTTCTGCGTTGCGGATTTGGCGCGCGGGGAGAGGTTGGTGTACCATGTGACCATGTCGGCGAACAGCTGGCGAGCGGTTGGGAAGTTTGCTTCGAATGCTGTGCGGCCGCGGTCATATTGTAGCTTGCCGCAGTCCCAGAGGCAGGCGTAGGTCTCTAGATCGGGTTGGGTGGTGGCGGACATAGTTCTGAACTTTTGCCAGAGAGTGCGGAGGTCTTGCCTTCGCAGCTCAGCGTATAGGAGATGGTTCATGAAGTACGAATTCGGTTTGATTCGTGCATCCGCCAGACGCTTGATCAGGTAGCCCGTCATATCGTCGTCACCTTTGCGGGTGTAATAGAGGAGGAGAATCGAGAATGTCTCGATGTTGCCCGGTGGCACTGTTCGTTGCATCCATTTTGGTATACGGACCCGAGGATCCGCCTGCTGGTTCAACGATAACCGCGGTGCCTGCCCGGGGATTTTCTCCCGGTCCCAGACCAGATCAATCCGTTGTTGGATCATGGTCCATGCTAAGCTCTCAGCCTTTGTCCTAGCTGATGGGCTTCCCTCGCGGAGCCAGGCCGCCATGAGACCGTTCAGGTGTTTTGAATCCGGTTTCACGCCTCGTTCGTACATCAGTTCGATGACCGATGCCGCGGAGTCCACTTCTCCCATACCAATCAGTTTCTTCATCCAACTAGCGTAGAAAAAGCGGTTTTGGAACCGTCGAGGTATCAAAGTCAATGTAGATAGTGAGACTCTGTTCACTTGCCGCTCGCTAATGCTGGATGCATGTAAGTTGCCTGCAAATCCTACCGCGGATTTGTACAAAGTGGTCGAATCATCTGCTGGGTCTTTGCCCGTCACCATCATATCTTTGAAGACAGCGATAGCAAGGTCAAATCTACCCGCCTTGAGAAGACCAATGCTAATATGATCGTAGTCTTCCATGGTCATATCAGGACCGAGAAAAATCTTAAGCTGCAAATACAGCGCCCAAGCTTTTATCTCTGCTTCCTGCTCGGGTTGTCGTCCCCAGGCCACAATAACGGAGTTGAGAATGCGAGGCTGGCGAGTCTGGTCATTTGCTAGAAAAGCCAGAGCAATGTCCTGGGCCCTTTGAGGGTTATCCTCCGCTGCGAAAAGACGCACCCCGAGTTTCCAGTATGCTTCCAGATCCTCCTTCCGTTGGCTAAGCTCATTCTGGTATGTCTCCCATTGATCCAAGGCCTGGTTCGTTTTGCCACCCTCGTGAAGCGACTGGATATACGAAATAGTATGAAGAGTGGACAGGTTTCTGCCGGTGATCGCCGCATCTTCGGCCAAAGTCTGCAAATGCGCTGCTCGCGCATCCTTCGCGATCTGACCGGAGATCTGGGAATCCCATACTAAAGACCTAGCCTCCTCCGGCACCGCTTCTAAGAATCCCGGAATCACTTGTTTGCATCGACGGTACCATTTCCATAACTCCTGTTTCAACGGTTCGTTGGATTTGTTGTGTGTGAACTGGTCCAGGCGTTCGTTGAATCTATCGATATAAGAATGACTCTCCTCGTCTGGCAGCACCACCTCATAAGGCTTTGTGACCACTGGATTTTCGTCCTCGCCGTCTTCCCTGTGCGCTTGCCAATTTTCCTCCTCCTCCGCAAACCCCTCAAACTCTTCCCGCAATATCTCATCCAGTTCCTCGTCAAAGACTTGGTCAAGTCCACCGTCGGTATCTTGTTGGCCTCTTTGCACCGCATGTTTCCGTAACGCTTCGAGAGCAATGGCCCTATCCTTTTCGGGCAAGCTCCTCATAAACTCGCCATTGGGACCAAAGGGGCCCTCTTCCAGAATCCGCAGTTCCTGTTGAACCCTGGAGAGCTTCTCTTCCACTTCCCCCCGCTCGACGCTCTCTTCTGCCTCGGGATTAACTTTCCTCCTTGTTTTGCTTCCGGGCGTATCTTGCTCGTAGAAGCGAACCTTATCGTCAGGACCGCCATAGTGAACAGAACGCCGTGTTACGACAAGAAGTGTCCGTGGCAAATGAAGAGACGGAATCGACGGACTTCTGCGGGCCACATGTTGATACCACCGAGCTCCTTGAGCGGCTTGGCGGAGCATAAGTGCGAATTTATATCATCGGACAGTATGCAGTATAAAGGGTTTGGAATAGCGAGGCAAAAGCTGTTAGTAGAGTTGCTCAAGTATGAACGCAGAGCTCCGCGGCGAAAAACCAATTACGACCCAATCGGGTTTAGCGCAAGAACGCGCCGATTCCGCCAAAGCGTCCAGAACTGCGACAGAACAACAACCGATTCAAGCAATTCATACAGGACAATGGACCCGGATTTTTTAGAGACTGAGGCGCCGGACTCGTCCCGGGATGGCCTGAATACCCAGGTATGTTGTTGATACGAATCACATGAAAACACGCGCTGACAACAGTTCAAAGGGTGTCTACATCTACCGACCTGCGAATGCGAAACCGAACAAACCCCAAAACGAACGTCCCTCTAAGCGGCGAAAGGTCGAATCGGATGGTCAGGAGAAACAGGAGAAGAAAGTCCAAGGGACCCAGGCCTGTCCTTTCGTGCCGCTTTTGAACGGAGAAGAGAGCGCATCCTCGGTCGGTTTGAGATATAACGCCTATCAACGACTGTGGTCCAAACAGGAGGCGAAGATTCAGGTTCGTAGGAATCGAGCTGGTTGAGGGCCTATGAATGCATGTCTGACCGTGGTTCAGGAAGTATTGGAGGATGTCGACTCCAAAATACTTGAGGAAGTGTCGAGTTTCGTCAAAGAGTCCTCGGCTCAGGTGTAAGCCTGCGCCCATTTAAGGATAACATGAAATGGATGCTAACGACAACTCTAGCTATGACGGCTGTATACCGTCCGCATTGGTAACCGTCGGGTCCAACGTTTCTTCCCTCGGCCGACTTGTGACGCGACTCAACGAGAGATTATTAACAAGTGGAGAGGGAGGCGTGGTCGTGTTGGAATCCGGCGATGCACCCAACATTAAGACGACCTTGAAAAACATCATTCGAGCGGCTGTCACAAATACCGAAGGAAATGATGGCTATCAGAGTTTCCTCACTGACCGTGAAGTAGGATTGCCCTTTTAAGGAAGCGCTGCGACTTGAGACTAACTCTGAACATAGGGGCCAAGGCTACTTGCATACGACCTTGATCTACTAAGCGATTATGTGCAACGGAAAGGAGTGACGAAATTAGTTCTCGCTTTTCGAGATAGCGAGGCTTTTGACCCTAACCTATTGACGGATCTTCTGTCACTACTGAGGTGAGCCTTGCCATTACGTCGCCATGGACATAAGCATACTAATAAGCTTCAGCTCGTGGCTTGATCGGATACCATTTACGCTGCTGTTTGGTATCTCAACATCCGTCGAGCTCTTCGAAGGAAGACTTCCAAGATCCAGTGTTGCGCTACTTAGAGGCAAATACTTTGAGCTCCATGAAGCGAGCAACTGTGTGGATCGTATATACGAAAGGCTACAGGCCGAACCGGACGGAGAGTTCTGGCTAGGGCGCAGCATCACCGGTGTTTTATTTGAACGGACGAGCGATTACTTCCATACCCCTGAGGCGTTTTGTCGAACAGTAAAGGTATGCCTAGCGCTTGATTCGTTTTATCTGCTTCGATCTAATACCTTCTAGTATGCGTATATGTCCCATTTCTTTGCGAATCCGCTGGCAGTTCTATTTTCAAAAGACTCGGCATCTGCTGGATTGCCCCATGGGAAGCTCTGCCAGGCAGTTAGAAATTTACCATCTTTCAGAACGTATGCATCCTTATTTCGAATTTCCCAGTTTATCCTAACCAAAAACCCTAGGCTCTGCGAGGATCTAGTCGAAGACGGCCATTCCAAGCAAGTGCGGAACTTGCTAGAAAATGACGAATACCTGTTCCAAGAATGTTCGAAATACCTTGAGACGGGCCAACAGCAAATGCGAAATATCTTCGAAGCAGTGAAATTAACCCATGTCTTTCTTAAGCGTCTCAATCTCAGCAAGAAGACCGGAGTATCGGACATCTCAATTCTCGCTCTTTCCGGGGAATTGCATAACTCGCAGATCGTGGACGACATTCTAAATACGATGAAAACGCTCGACTCGGAGGGTCTCAAAGGTCTACTCGCGATGGTTCCAGAAACCCTGGCAGATAGTCCTCAAGTGCGCGAAATCCAAGGAGATTTCGAGGCTCTGTTGGAAGCATATCCGAACGCAAGGCCTCTGCGGAGTGAATATGACAGCCGGAACTCCGTCGCGAAAGCCACCATTGTTCAGCAGCGAGTCCAAGTGACAAAGAGCAAATCCAAACAGCCCAAGCAGAATGTTGAATACACGCAGATCCTTGACCGTTTCCATACCACACTTGAGGTCTATTTCGCAGAAACCTTGGTGAGACCACAGGACTCATACCTGTACGAAGTGTTCCTCCTTGACATGAGGAATCCCTTGAAGGACACCCTTGCACCCAGGCCACGGTTCGCGATCGAGCGGGCATTGTCTAGTCCCTTCGATTACTTGATGTCCATGTCGAATACGCCGGGGAACAGACTCTCCGCGAAGCAGCCCGCGACGGCCATCTTATATCAACTTTACCTCGAATCCGGGGCTATTGTGAACGCCCATGATCTCTGGAGTGCATTCTATGCCGTGTTCGAAAGCGATCAAAAAGATAAGTGCGACGAACGAGTGATCATGGCACTGTTTTACAGAGCGCTGTCGGAGTTGAAGGCGCTTGGTGTGGTTAAGAACAGCCGGAAGAAGGTGGACCATATCGCCAAAACATCTTGGGCAGGATTGTAAGTTTTTGTACATTAGATGCTATAATTTACTTTTGAGCAAAGGGTATCATACGAAATGCGCACACAAATGTTGTCATCGAGTCCGTCATCTCAACTGCTTTGGAGAGGAAGCTGTATTATGTCCTCGTTCCCAAGTGGATGTCCCCCGTCACTCAAAACCATGGCTTCCCTCCGGCGCCTTCGCACAGCTTGTTCTTCTGCAGTTCCTTCACGCACCCGTCGCCCCGAGTATCGACTCGACCCGGCTGTATCTTCTCCATCAATCATCCACACATCGCTGTCGACATCGTCGTCATCGTTCTCTTCCATCATGCTGCCCATCAGGCCGTGTTTCCGTAATTGCTTTGTTCCATCCGGGTGAGAAGAGAGTGTGCCAAATATTGAACTCATGACTGGGTCATCTGTCCACCAAGATTTCATAAGAATCACCACATCCTGCCGCCGCGACGGTTCGGCCAGTGCGCATGGAAACGGATATTTTGTCAGCCACCGGCTAAGTACTCCGGCTTCCAATGCGGCGGGTATATCTTCCTGCAGGATGGCATTGAGTATGCCTAGGGCTTTCTTTTCACCTAGCGGTCTCGTCTTCGGGAGGATGGGGGACACCGTAGTACAGGTTTCTTCGGTATGTTCCTCGAGGAAATTGCACAGACAATCGACAATGGCCGTGTACGTCGGGGAGTCTTTTAGTCGGACACACACGGAAGTTCGAGAAACTGAACAAGCTCAATTAGACCCAAGTCAAAGAGTTCATTAGCGGAAGCCATACGTGCTCGATTGGATACCAGAAACCACATGGCATTGAGCGCCTTACTGCGCCGCTTGTGGTCCTTGCTCGCGAGGTCATCCAGAAGTAAATCCCGAGTTTGACCTTTCGTAGCTCGCTCCGAGATAATGCGCAATGCCCTTGAGAAGGTCAGCTCAAACGTAACGCAGTACATCTATATCTGACTAGCATACGCCGCACGGAGGTCATAACTTGTACTCTCGGAGAGCTTGAGAAGTGTGTCTAATTTGAGGACTAAAGATGTATTAGCTGGACAATGTAATGACTATGCGAGATTCAGTCTGCCTCGACCATCTTCCGTGCCCTCACTGATCATCTTATCTTCTTTCTCGACATGCTTGATCTCTGTTAGATCGCGCACCCGACGGAGATCTGTTGCGATTCCGCGGACCGCGAAGAATATTGAGACACCTGCCACGGTCAGCGATTGTTCTTAGTATCCCTAAAGGGCAAATATACCAAGGCATAGCCATAGCAATTTATCACTCGATTGAAAAGACATCCTTAGTCTCGCATAGAGTCGTAAACTGGTCGCATGCAACACAAACAATTCATGATGCTCGAAGGCGGCGAGTCCCCGCATTGTACCGGCAGAATACTATCCGTCCAGGCGGTGAGCGCAATTTTTATCTTCTCGGACGACGATCTAAAAATTCAAACCAGCCTCAACGTCAACGTCGCAAAGGTCAATCATGCCGCCTTCGCAGTTGAAACAGCTCAAGGCCTCGCTGCGAGACAACGGGGTACTGGGTCCCCAGCAGTCGAAGAAGCAAAAGAAACAGAATGTGAAGAGTGGTGCCAGTGCGCAGAATCGAAACCAGCGCGAAGCGGCATTGCAAGCTATCAGAGACCGGTTCAATCCTTTCGAAGTCAAAGCGACGACGAAAAATGCCAAGTTTGATTACACCAGCCGCGACGGGGGCGCAAATGCGTCCAAGACGGCGGCCAGACCCGGCGTTACCAAGTCGCTAGGCGAGGAAAGAGTGAGTTTGGTCCGAAGTTATGGCGCAGTAACGGTGATCTGACATGCTTTATCTTACAGCGTCGCGCAACCCTTCTGCGTGAGATGGACCGGAAAAACAAAGTCGGTGGTATTCTGGATCGCCGTTTCGGTGAAAACGACCCAACGATGACGCCCGAAGAGAGAGCCGCCGAACGATTCGCTAGGGAAAGCCAGAAGAAGGCGCGCAAAGAGTCCATGTTCAACTTGGAGGACGAGGATGAGGGGGATTTTACCCTGACACATATGGGCCAATCTCTTTCCTTCGACAGCGAGCCCCACGTCGACAACGAGCCGCAAGACGACTTTGAGGACAATGATATGGGATCGGAGGATGGTCTATCCGACTCGGAAACCCCACGGAAAAGGAAACGCGTTTTTGCCGAAGGTGAAGCTGTGGTAGATGGGGCTGAAGACGGAGAGAATCTGCCAGAGCGAAAGAAATCGAAGCAAGAGGTCATGAAAGAAGTCATTGCCAAGTCGAAGTTCCACAAGGCCGAACGGCAACAGGCCAAGGAAGACGATGCTGACCTGCGTGAAGAATTGGACAAGGGCCTTCCTGATCTCTTCGACATGCTGAGGGGTGTGAAACCGCCACCGAAACCGGAGCCTCCGAAGGACGATTTCTCGTCGATGAACCCTGAACGTGCGGCTGTATTAGAGGGCATTTCTCAACAGAATCACGAGAAAGAGTACGACCAGCGCTTGAAGCAATTGACTTTCGACAAGCGGTCCCAGCCAACAGATCGTACCAAGACAGCCGAGGAGAAGATTGCTGAGGAAGCCGAGAGGCTCAAGAAACTCGAGGAAGATCGAGTTCGGAGAATGCGCGGCGAGCAACTAAGTGAATCTGAGGATGAGGAAGAGGAGCAGCCAGAAGACGAGGAGGACTCCGATGAAGAATCAATCCCCGACGACGCGAAAGCCTTTGGATTGCAACAACCTACGAATGAGATTCACACTCGTCCTGATATGGGAGTCGAAGACGAAGACGATTTCATTCTCGATGATGATCTCGTTGAGACCAGATCCGATGCCAGTTTGGAGATTGGGGACAGTGACATTGAGGGCTTTGAGGAAGAGTCCGAGGAAGAGGAAGAGGAAGAGGAGGACGAGCTCATCAACGGGCTCACATTTCCTGGGGGCCGGTCCGGAGAGGCTTCAGCTCCTGCCGATAGCGCAGAAGCAAACGAGAAACTGGCATACACGTATCCTTGTCCCGAGGACCATGAGAGTTTCTTGCACACTATCAAGGACGTACCAGTGACAGATCTCCCGACGGTTGTTCAACGAATTCGTGCGCTGCACCATCCCCGTCTTCATAGCGACAACAAGCGGAAACTAGGCCGGTTCGCAGAGGTCCTCATCCAGCACGTTTCGTACATGGCAGAGCAATCCGAACATCCGCCTTTCGCCATTCTTGAAAACATTCTTCGACACATCCACTCGCTGGCCAAGAGCCATCCGGAGAACGTCAACATGGCTTTCAGGGCTCGTCTCCGCAAAATGGCCACCGAGCGGCCGCTGAACCTCTCCCCAAGCGACCTGGTCATCCTGACGGCCATTGCAGCGATTTTCCCAACCTCGGATCACTTCCATGCCATTGTGACGCCGGCACATTTGTGTATTGCGCGGTACATGGGACAGGGAGCTATCGACTCGCTCTCTGACTTTGCTACGGGTGCCTACGCAGCCAGTCTGTTCCTGCAGTATCAGGCCATCGCGAAACGATACATGCCCGAATTCATCAACTACGTCCTGAACGCACTCTACAACCTCTCCCCCCAGGAGCCCAAAAAACCCCTTGGCTTCTTCCCCATCAGAAAGCCCGAGAAATCAGTGGCCCTCACATCGAAGTCCAAGAAAGCCACACCCCGAAAACTCCGCTTCTGGGACATCACCGGCCCCGAGCCCGGCAAGGAAGAAGAACTCAAACTCTCCCTCCTCACCACCTTCATCACTCTCCTCTCCACCGCCTCCGACCTCTGGACCGGCCAATCCGCCTACACCGAGATCTTCGAACCCGCACAAGCCGTCCTCAACCACCTCCGCAAATCCACCACCTCTTCAGCCCCCTCCATCCGAGACCCCCTCCAGTCCACCCTCGACAAACTCTCCACCCACCTCTCCAACTCCCGTCTCTCCCGCCGCCCGCTCTTCCTCCACAACCACAAGCCGCTAGCCATCAAGACCGCTATCCCCAAGTTCGAGGAATCCTTCAACCCGGACAAGCACTACGACCCCGACCGCGAGCGCGCGGAGGCCAACCGTCTGCGCACAGAGTACAAGCGCGAGCGAAAGGGTGCGTTGCGCGAACTGCGCAAGGATGCGAACTTTGTTGCGAGAGAGCAGCTGCGCGAGAAGAAGGAGAAGGATTCCGAGTACGAGAAGAAGTACAAGAGGCTTGTGGCCGAGGTGCAGAACGAGGAGGGGAGAGCGGCCAACGAGTACGAGAGGGAGAAGAGGGCGCGGCAGGGGAAGTCTTAATTGTTTTTTTTTTTTTTTTTT
>NW_019170454.1:1666287-1705606 GCF_001890805.1 Aspergillus glaucus CBS 516.65
TTTTTTTTTTTTTTTTTTTTTTTTTGGGAAGTGTTGGTTTTGTTATTACATATTGGGATATCTTTACTGTTGTATATACATACGTTCAAGGTGTATTCAAAAAGAACTTGTTTATTCAATCGTCAAATCATTTGCATGCTCAAAAATATATATACCAATCCCAGAAACGAATGCAAGATCACTGCCACAAAGCCTCCCCAATGCTCACCAAATAATCACACTTTTCACGCTGGCCTGTCGAAACAGTCTCCATCTTGGTATGACCAGTCCGTATATACAACCGTTGATGTCCCTTACCGCTGTCCCAGCCCTTCCACTCAGGACTCCCCGAATGCCGATGCTTATTCGGATCAAGGCTCCTAATAAAGCTAGTCCAATACCCCTGCACAACCGGGACAATCGGCGCATTCGAAGTCCGGTACGAAGCCGGGGGGTCACCCGATACATAGTCAGGACCAAAGACAGCATTTATATCAGCTGTATGCGGAACGCCCACGCCGGACTTGACAGTATCTGGATCTTGCACGTCGTACTTGTAGTACCAGCTTGGGGCGCCGGCTTTGGCGAAGACAGTGGACATGTCCATCCCCGGACAGGTGTACCGTATGTCGCCGTAGGCGTTGCTAGCTGGGCGCCAGTAGGGGCCGGAGTTTGGGAAGTCTTGTGTTTGGTTTGGTTGGAGATATAGCTCGTTGATTTTGGCGAGGTGTTCGAGTTTGACTTGGGGGAATTGGCTTTGGATGAAGGTATCCGCGTCACCGACGTCGGATGTGTCTTTGGGTACGAATGGGGTTCCTTCATTTGTGACGTCGCCGAAGATCACTGGGACTTTGATGAAGTGGCCCTGGTGGAAGAGACGGTAGGTAAGATCTGGGATCAGGTCGTTGTCGATAGTCGGTCCGTACACGTAAAGCGGAGCATTCTGGGCGTTGGGGAGAGGAGTATTGATATTCTCGCGCTGGAGGTCTGCGATGTCCAAGTTGCGTAGACATGCTAGAGTATCGTTTTTGCTGGCGCACCCGGTTCGGATGACAAGGTTGTTGTAGATGAATTGGCTTTGTTCAACATTGCGCATGTTGGCGAAACTTGACGCGTCCATGGCAGCACCGTGGAATAAACCGTCGTTCCTTCCACCGTACGCCCCGAGGAGCAGATTGATAGATGCAGCTCCTGCACTGGCACCGCCTAGGACGACGTGTTTTGGATCGCCTCCGAACTATGACTATCAGCATTTGCACAGGTCAAGTACGTTAGGTAGACATACCTTGCTGATATGCTTCTGTACCCACTCCAGAGCCTTAATTTGGTCTTTTAAACCATTGTTGATACTCCCTCCTTTCTTAATTTCCTCCCCAGCTAAGAACCCATATGGACCAACGCGATAGTTGATAGTGACCACCACGATGCCATTGTCCGCTGCTTTGATCAATCCGGTCCCATTATAGTTCGGGCCAGCAAGACTGTTGAAACCACCACCCTGGATCCAGACGAAAACCGGCAGTTTGGTAGCATTTCCTGTCTGGGCAGGAGCATAGACGTCAAGATATAGACAGTCTTCCGATCTGCCGGAAGGAATGGGGTATGATTCAGTTGGGATGCAAATAGGGCCGTGCTACAAGCTATTAGTACTAGGCTCACACAAATAGATAAGAAAAAAAGAGACATACCTGATTAGCAGATTGGGTTCCATCCTTCTTCACCGGATCTTGAGGTGCAGCAAACCGCAAGTCTCCCACCGGAGGAGCAGCGAATTGAATCCCCAGCCATTCAACAGTGCTATTCGAAGGCGACTGGCCACGATACTTTGCATAACCCAAGTCAATCACAGCATCCAATGCTGACACCACAGAAAAAACGAAAAAAAGAGCGAAAAATCGCCCGGAGAACATAGTAGCCATGGATAACCGAATTCGGCACTGTTCTTCACGATGAGGCACGCGACATGACAGCAAAGGAATGCAGCATGTTTAATATATACTCCGTGCTCCGCCCTTGGTCATGCTCATTAACCCCTCTGAAACCCTGGACTCGGCGAATTTCGAGTCTGCCTCATGCTCGTATCCTGCAGATCGTATGCAGTGAGATCGGGGCGTAGTCCGAGACTCGTAAATATCACTTTGACATCAGCAGCATTGCGCCTTGCCCCTGTGCCAATTAGTCAGTGTAGTACCCCTGAAGGTAGTATCTGTACCAGACATAATATTTGTTTTTAGGGATAGTCCAATAGTTCAATAGTTTGAGTGAAAGTTCTGGCATTGCATAGTAGTGGTTGTTAAGGTTAGGGAGATAGCGATAAGATTATGCGGAACATCTCCGCAATGAGTTCATCCGATTTATCCAATTCATCCACTTTCACTCTCCTCACCACCAATCCACGATCACACAATCCTAAATAATCAATAATGCCACCCCCAGAAGACGAAGAAGAGGACTACATGTCCATGGTCATCGAAGAACCCAAGCAAAAAGAAACCTTTACCCAGAAGAAGCGCCGACAGCAACGCGAGGTACTTCCACCCCCGACCCCCAACATCCCAATCTCACCAAGCACGCAAGAACTAATCTATATTACCCTTAAATGAAAAGGCCGAAGCACGCGCTAAAGTCCCCTCCAAAGCCGAACGCGCAGCCGAAGAAGCCGCTCGCCGCGATGCCGCCCTTATGACCAATACCCTCGACCCATCGAACAAGGGATTCCAGATGATGGCCAAGCTTGGTTTCAAGCCTGGTCAGACATTGGGAAAGCAAGTACCACCGCCATCAGACAATCCACATGGTCAGGATGCAGCTGCAAGTGCGCGCGACGATAAGCGAACTGAGCCGCTGAATTTGGTGTTCAAGGAAGATCGTGGGGGCATTGGGCTGGATAATGAAAAGAAGCGCAAGATTAAAGAGGAGGCGGAGGAGGCTTTTAAGAAGGTTAAGCATGAGGAGGGGGATTATCGGGATCGGGTACGATTGGAGCGCGAGACAAGACGGGCTGAGGCGCAATTCCATGCGGCGCAGAAGGTCGCGGAGCGGTTAGATACCGAGGCAGAGGAAGGAGAAGGGGATAATAATGACAAGGATCGCGGTGATGACAACAACGAGGAGGAAACAGACGACAAAAGCGACAACCAAGAAAAGGAAAAGAAGCCCAAGAAGAACGTCAAACCAACGTCCCAAATCAACATCCTCTACCGCGGCCTCGTGCGCGAACGCGAAGAAAAAGAACGCTCCCTCCACCTCCGCCACGTCCTCCAAACCTCCCTCCCGTCATCCTTCTTCCCCAACCCCGAATTACCTGGCTACGATGACCCAACCCTCGAGCGCGAAGACCGCGAGGCAATTGACCCGCAAGCGCGTGGCGAAGGATACGCGAGTAGTCTTCTCGAGCAAGAAGTGGATGAGGAAGATCCGGAGCTGGACGAGTTTAACGCGCTGGAGCCGCAGGAACGGCTGCATAAGTTGGTTTTGCATCTACGGGAGAAGCATTGGTACTGCTTCTGGTGTAAATGTCGCTATGAGGATGAGACCATGGAGGGATGTCCGGGGCTTACGGAGGAGGATCACGATTGACGCATATTACTCTACTATTAATACCGATAAATCGGGATATCAAGCATGACATTAAAAAGCATAGCAAAACATAAATACACACACCACGACAACATGGCAAAAGAAGAGACGATCTTATGTACATTCAGTGCCCACCGTATCCCAGAGCCGTAAAATCAACCGCATATTTGTGAGCAATAGAAAAAAGAAAAGGGGGGAAATCAGATAAACCAAACCCGAAGAAAGTTGCATACAGACGCAGATAAAAAGCAAGGGGGGGAGGGGAAAGAAACAAAAGCAAATCAAAGAAATGGTAAATAAGATCAACTCTGAATCATACCCAACAATTCATCCAACGATCTCCTCGAACACTTCTGCAAATTCTGATAACAACCCTCGCAAATCCGAAGACAACAAAACACACACCGATGACGGACCTCCCGATCGAACTTTTGACAAGTCATACACGGCAGTGCATGCCAGACATTCGCCGCAGGAGGCATCGACTTGTGTTCCTGATAGCAGGCGAAATGCAGTTTTGTTAACGGCGCCGCGACGGGCTCGTAACCTGGGGGTGTCCAGAAATCATCCATATCTGCGTGTTCTACGTCAGGCACCGGTTCCAATCCCGGAGAGATATCTGCGTACATCCGATCGATGGATTCGGGCTCGGGCTCGGGCTCGGGCTCTGGGATGTACTCCTCCAAGGGCTCTCCGTCACTTGTTCCTGTTCGCTGCGATCCGTTGGACAGGGTGCGCTGGACGGGTGGTGGTGGAACCGCAAGACCGCCGTTGCCGTTGCTGTGGCCAATACCGTTGCCATTTACGTTGCTGATGTTTGGAGTGCTGCGGTTGGCACCCAGACCCGGCATGGGATACCGATCAGTCCCAAAGTCAGACATGGGCACGGTGTCGAGCGAAAAGCTCAAGTCCGTTGCTGAAGCCGCAGGCAACCGCATGGGCGTAGGCGCTGCTACGGGTGCAGGCGCTGCTTGAGGAGACACGGAGGTAGGCACGGAAGGCAGTTGTTTATCCGGAGGGGGAGGAGGGAGTGCCTCTGGTAGAGAATCCATCTTCGGCTGGTGCTGTTGTTGCTGAGACGCTTCAGAACTCTTTTTTCCAAATGACTTGATGGAAGACAACGAGGGGACTCGGAGACCTCGGGGGCGCTTTTCGCTTTCCAGAATCGCCATGATCTGGACCGGATGCTTTCGGTGGTGGAAGGAGGGAAGGAAGAAGAGACCGTGCTGGTAGTAGTGGTGACTATTGGGGTCTGGGTCGTGGTGGGTTCGCAGACGATTAGTTCCTTGGAACCAGCGATCAACGACGACGCAGCCGATGAGGAAGAAAGCGAACAAAGGAGTGAACTTCAACAGAAAGATAGTGAATAGCAGCAACGACAGCAGCTGGAATTTGGAGGGAGCCGGAGAAGAGTTGGAAAGGAAACCTGAAAACGAAGAGTTAATCTCAGACTCAGGATCACCTCCTGCTGGTCCGCATTTCATCGCGTTAGTGTCTTTTTAGTGTCGCTCACCAATAGATTGACTATCTTAATTTCTTAATCACACCAGATCCTTCTCGCTGGTTTTTGACTTTTGGCTGGTCACTTCAGGCTATAAAGGAAGAAGAAAAAATTTGCAATGGCAGCCTGTTGCGATGACCTGTATCTTCATCATCGACTTGGGCCGGGCATACAATGGACAATGCGACAATGCGCGCAAAGATACATCGCACGATCAATCGATCTCTAATCTCCTTTAATACTATTTAATCAATCTACGCGCATCCTTCGAGGTGATCCGATCCCTCGTCGCATCCAATCGTGCACTGAAACACCCGTAACCAGCCCTCACAATCAATAGTATGACAGACCACTCCGTACGGAGTACGAAGTACCACAAACACAACGCACAGCTCAATCTACACAGTACTACTAGTATTTGGTACTTCGTGAAATGTCGAATAGTACACTATCGCCAGCATTCTCCTAGAAATGCACGGCCCAGACTTGAATCATTTACTCCGATCCCAGTAGAAGAAAGAAAGGAAATGTCTATTGTACCCTGTTCAGTGTCTCTTGCCCTAGGACATGAATTTTGAAAGAAAAGAATGAATCACAGAAAGGAAAGAAAACAGTAAGAGAGCGTCATCGTCGCTTTTCCGCCCAGAATATGTAAACCCCTATGCGCCAACCACCACCAAGAATGAAAATATGGAAATGAAAGAAAAATGAACGGAAACAAGGAAAGTATGGAAGCAACTATGTCGCTTCGGGTTTCGGGGTCGTGTTGGTAATTTCAACCGACCGAGTTTCCAGTTCCTTGGGCAACTCTGGTACCGTGACACTCGCCTGCTCTATGCCGGCTGTATTCCCAGCGTCCAAAACCTCCCGGGTCATCGACTTGGGTGCAGCAGCGGGAGTGTCATTCGATCCAGATCCCTCGGGTTGTTCTGATTTTGTCGACATATGTTCGACATGCTCCGTCGGTTCCCCTGCCTTGTCTTCATCGCCAATAACCTCAGCCAGACTCCGGAAATTGAACATCGGTTCAGTCGCCTGTTGACTGCCGTCGGCGGTCGTCGCGTGCTCGTCCGCGGTGGATTCAACGAGCGAAGAGAACGAGGATGATGCACTCGCCATGTTCCGCAGTTGTGATGGCTTTGAGGGTTCCGTGGCCGCAGTCTGATTCGCCAATTGGTCCGTAGTGCCTTCAGAAAAAGACGGTGCACCTTCTGCCAAGGTGGCGGGTGCAACAGCTGCACTAGAGGAAGCTGCTGTGGCCGCAGCTGTGGCAGGAACAGACGTTGGAGGGGTTGCGCGGTCTACTTCCTTCCCCTTGTCGGTAAAAGATCCTTCATCCTCTTCCTCTATGACAGAAGATGAGCTGCTTGCCCCCAGTCTCGCGGCACCTAGCCCAGTGCTACTGCCCACTTCTGCGCCCGAGATTCCGCTCTTGCGAATGCTCTTCTCATACTTCTTGGCGTCTTTATCCCTTCGCTTGGCCTCCTTTTTCATCTCCTTTTCTTCCTTCTTGCGCCGGTCTTCTTCGCTGGCCAAACTTAACCGAATCGCCTCCATCATCATCATCTCCTCTAGGTCGTCCAGTCGGCTGCGCCTCGAGCTACCACGCGGCGGCGCCGGGTTCCCTTCCTCTTGCGGTTCCGTATCTTGCGTAGGGGGAGCGGGCGGTCGTCGGTCTGTTAGGAACGCCAGCGCATGCAGTGCCGGAGACCCACGAGTCTCTGGTGCATTACTTGCTCGCCTAAGACCCCTTCTTCCGAGACTGAAGTTTCGAGAATCACTCCCGTTATTATTCACCAGGTAGGCAGCGGTGTGGAGAGCGGTTGCTGCGGCAGACCTCCGGGCAGCGTGCGCCCGAGCATTAGCTAACTTCTGGGCCCAATCAGGTCGAATCTTGTCGGTAGTAACCACAGTCGGGTCGGTAGCTGACAATGACGTAGCACGGCGACGGCCAGTGCCTGCTACAGGAGTGCCCGACGAGAGCGACGAGGTAGAAGAGGACATCGGAGAAGCTAGGTTCATGGGCGGACGCGAACCATTCAATTCCGCGGCATAACTGAGTCCTCTGCGGAATTGCGGGGGTACGTAGGTGACACCAAACTCAGGCTGGACACAGAAAGGACAGGCTGCGGGTTCGGATACTAGCTGAGTGTCGGCTGATTCTGCACGGTTGCCTTCCGATTCCTGCGCTGAACTTGGGGCGTTCGGGTCTGGTTCTCCATGCTCCGGGGGGTGGGGGTCGGGACGTTTGATCTGAACGAAGCATTCCGAACATATCGGCTGATCGCAGCACCTTGTCCTGTTCAGATAAGGAGGGTAGTAGAGGAAGCAAATCGGACACTCCGCTGCATCCTTGTAAAGATATGCCTCAAGCGGTTGCCCGTTGACGAACGGATCGGATGGCAGTTGGATTTCCCTCGGCGCAAGGTCTGTTTGAGAACCGTGTTTTGTTGACGTCGTGAGCGAAGCTAGCGTCTTGGCCCGAGTCCGGAACAACGGCGAACTAAAAGATCCCGAGGCGATCGGGGAGGTGGGGGAAGGGAGGGAATTGGCGGGGTTCGATGATGTCTGGGAATTGTCCGAGTTGTAGGATTGAGATCGCGATGTGATGGGCACCATCAAATGCTGGGCAGTTTTTGAATCGGATGGCGGCCCTTTTGCGTCCTCCGAGGTAGCCTTGGGAGCAGTCTTGTTTTCCAACTCGGGCGGGATCTCGTCAGGCGCTGGTATCGGTAGACCTCTGGCGGCTGCCATAAGTTGGTGCTCCGTCCACGAATCTGAGAAATCATTGAGACCTCTCCAGAACGGGGCGAGTCGTCGCTCAATCTAGATAGGCAACGTCAGCGATCCATTGATTCCTAAAACTTCCCAACAGGAACTCGTTGTAGCTTTACCATCAACTGGCGAACCATGGCCTTATTGAAATCCTCTGTGCCAACATAAACACCTTGCGTGACCAAGAAGCCACCATCCACATGCTCCTCTCTCACACTTCGTTCTCGTTCCTTGACTCGGGCGACCCGTTCTTTTTCCAGCTTACGAGCTTCACGCTCTTGTCGGGTTTCGCGCCGATGTTCCAACGCTACCTCCGGAGGCGGAGCAAATCCCAACATAGACAGATCGGGTCGACTCGAACGTCCGGACCGAGAACCTTCTGACTGACGCTCGCCATACGGGGATCGTCCACTGGGGTGATGACTGCGACGATGCGATGGGCCGAGAGAGGCTCGTGCCTCTTTGGTCTGTGAGTTACCCATATTGAATGGGGAAAGTGTGATAAGAGGCACGAATGATTGTTAAGAATTTGCGCGAAGGTCGAGAGGGACGGAAAGAAAACGACGAAGACAGTATGCGGGATTAGGCAGAGGTACCGCAGTAAGTAGGACGGATATGGTAACACTGCCGGATCAGGCGGAGAGGCGGAGTAGAAGCAGGTTTGCCTCCAGGAGAGCGACGCGGCGACAGTGTAGTGGTCGGAGAGGAGTCGATCGAGTCAAGTACAGAGGAAAAAAATGTATTGTAAGGATATTCACAGAAGATATGCAGGTAAGAAAAGAAAGACAAGGTGTGGACAGAGAAGAGAAGACGTGTGTATATGAGAGTGAGAGAGTGAGAGAGTGAGAGTAGTGAGAGGCGCGAGTGAGCAGTGAGGTTCAACTGCGGGCGGGGGATGGATTCGCGCTGTTCAGTCGGGATGAAGCGCGGATGCTTGCGACATGCGGCTGATCTTAAGAGAGATAATATGAAAGAGTGAGAGTGAGAGTGAGAGTGAGAGAGAAATGAGAGACAAGAAGAAAGTGTATGGCCGCTGGTCAGGAATGCTAAGAAAGAGGTGAGGAGAAGGAAAGCGTTCTCTGTTAGGCCAGATAGAGAGTATGGAGTAAAGTATGGGGAATCCACAGAAACAGCAGAAGAAGAATACCACACAAAATGTCACAACAAGAGAGGAATTTAAACCCTCATCAGACACACACAAAATCCATGGGAAAATGAGAGAAAATGAAGGATTTGATCTTTCATTATTATTTCGCAGATCGAAAACAGAACAGAAGAAGGAATATACCAATGCGACGCCACAGACCGCGAAGGCACTTTAATTATTACATCAGCTGTGGCTCGAGGCGATGGACGATGTGGTTCGAAGTCCTCCTTTAATTTCAAGTCGTTCAAGTATCAGGATATTGAATTTGATCTACCATAGGCTGCACAAAGTCTTTTTCACACAGTTCTCACGAATCCGTCATTATTATTGTCCCGAGATTGAAGATACAAATCGTAGAATTGTCAGTTCAATGTGCATAATTATATGCTTGCATGTCCTCGTATGTAACCGATATATAACGCGGCTGGTGACTCTGCTGAGCCACAGGCGGTCTGGGTCCGGGGCGGAAAAATCCAATCTTGATTCCTAAACGGGTATGGTATGCTTCATTTTTCTCTGCTGTCCAGCGACAGACTGACCTTGGAGATAATAATGAACATTGGATCCAGTTTATGATCTGGAATTCCAGTAACAGTATCTGCAATTCATAGAGAACATAGCATGCCTTCTCATTGAACAATTCCTATCATCCTCCGGCACTCATCCTGTCATGGCGACGGCCACCACGACAACCTCTACAGCAACCACGCGCCTCCACATCACCCCTTTCAATCCAGACATCCTGTCTGCCGTGCTGCCTCCCTCCGTGCAACCGACTGCTACGGAAATCTCATTCCATACCCTACCAACCTTCCCCGAGAAAAATTACGGCTACGTGACCCTGCCAACAATGGAAGCGGAGAAGATCAAGAAGAAGCTTCACGGGTCTATCCTGAAAGGCAAAAAGTTCAAGGTGGAAACTGCGCGACCGCAGAAGGAAAAGGAATTGGAACCAAACGAGTCGGATTCCGGTGCAGAATGTTCGAGCAAGAAAAAGAAGAGTTCGAAGAAACGAAAGGCCGGTGAAGATGTCCTAGATGGCCACGAACTACCGTCGGATCGCAAAGTCAAACGAGGATGGACCGAGTCGACAGATGCCAAGGCGGATAGGCGGAAGGAGGAAAAGAAACAAAGAAAGGAGGAGAAAAAGGCAAAGGCGCAAGCCAAATCCAAGTACACGGAGAAGGAAGAGTGCCTGTTCCGGACTCAACTGCCCCCTAACAAAGCCTCTGCCGTGGATGAAAAGCAGGATAAGAAGTCAAAAAAGAAGAAGAAATCTTCTTCGGAGTCAGTTGTCCATGAGTTTGCAAATACTATCACCCACCCGAAGTTTATCCGTTCTGCCGCTGAGGATACAACTACTACGGCAACATATGAGGAAGGAAAGGGCTGGGTTGATGATACAGGGAATGTGAAAGAACCGGTCAATGACAAAATCAAGGATTCTCAGTACAGACCTGGGAAGGTAGCGGGAGCTAAAGAAAAGCGAAAGTCCAAGTCGAAGGAATCGACAAAGAAGGCTAAGCCCGCTCCTAAAGAGAAATCGGCGGAGGAGTCGGAAGATTGGACCTCTTCCAGTGGATCTTCATCTGATGACAGTGACTCGGAAAGCGAGAATGAGTCGGCCGATACTTCTAACACATCCGACAAGTCATCCAGCGACGAGACCAAGGAAGAAAAGAAGCAATTAGAACCGGCAACTACCAAACCTGCTACCCCATCAGACGAGGATGAATCGTCGGAGACAAGTGAACAACCATCCTCAAAAAAAGTTCATCCCCTGGAAGCACTCTACAAACGCTCTGCACCAGTCTCTTCAGAAACCAAACCCACTGAGGAAACCAACGCGTTCAGTTTCTTCGAGAATAATGACGATATAGAATCCGAGGAAGAGCGTACCGAACCGGTCGCACCGCAGACACCTTTCGCCAAGGAGGATATCCAAGCTCGCGGACTGAGGAGCGCCGCTCCAACCCCAGACACAGGCCTAGTGGGCCGAAGCATAAAATGGGATGAGGATAACGATGAGATGGACTTGGATGATGAATCGTCCATCGACACGCCGGTTCTTAGGAAGAGCGGTGCAGAAAGGGAAGAGTCGGACTTTGCGAAATGGTTCTGGGAGAATCGGGGAGACAACAATCGGGCCTGGAAGAAACGGCGGCGTGAGGCTGCCAAGGAAGAGAGGCAGCGGGAGAATCGCCGGAAGGGATTGAAGGGGAAATCATAGACGTCGCTTTGGTACATATAGTTCGAATTGGATATATAGAGCAAGAAGCTGCATTCTTGAATTATTTGGGCGTAGTTGAGGTGTTGAAGCATTTGTTGTATGATATCACATGATGCCAAGAATCTGGAATTCGCAGTCGGCGATAACAAGACACGCCGATGAACTCCGTCTACTCCGCACAGAGAGTCAAGAACACTGTCGAATCCATCATGTGGTTATTACGAGGCAGCGGGTTGAATTCGTTGCTTACTTCTCTACTCCTATTTCTCACATTCGCATCGTTTGCTGTAGCATCCGGTGAGTGTTGTCTCCGAACTCCCTGCAGGAGATCGCACGAGATCGCACGATCTTTGCGACAGTATTCAGCTAGCTAACGACTCTCTCTTCATACATAATAGCTCCGGCTTCCTTCTGCAAATGTACCTGCTTCAGCAATAGCACCATCATCCCCCTCGATCCCCCGAATCCCGAATCCTCCTCTTTCGCGGGCAACCTCGCCCGAGACATCGCAGACCTGGTGGCAACGGATAATGAAAAGCGAGCCAACAGCTATCAAGCGCTCAGCTGCAACGACTGTAATCGGAAGTTCTGTTTGGGATATGACTTGCCTGTGTGTAAGGGTGCAAAGGAGGATGATGTTGTGAGCACGTGTTTTCGTATGACGACTCTGCTCCCTCAGGTTTATGCGATGCAATGCATGCTAATGGTGGTTGTGCTACAGAAAGGGATTCGAGAAAGGACGAGGCAATTGTGTTCATTTTTATATTCGCGACGAGTGGGTTACTCGCGTGGGCTCTTTTTCGGCCGTGGGTTCAGAAGTGGCTTGAGGTAAGTTTTCATTTCATATCATACTGGTTGATTGTGCATGCTGACTTATTTAGGCTGCTAGGGAAAGACGACAATATATTCCTGTCGCGGAGCCCGGTGATTGATAAATCTATATGAACTTATCTTCCATGTATATATACACACAGCTTCAGCTAAGATGCCAGGGGCATACCTGGCTGATACGAAAGGCGCGAGAATTGCTAGAACAATGAGAAGCAGCCGGTCTGTTTCCGTGTCTGTTGCACTTTACCTAAATGAGAATCATATTCGTAGTCTGACTCTCGAGCCAAGGACCAGACATCTTGAACCAGGCCTTCTCTGCATATGTTCGGATAGGAACTCGTGAAGTTCCCTGCAGGGATCTCTTCTGTAGTACTATGGATGGTTTTAAATAGGAATATTTGTGCTTCGTGAAGGGCTGCGTGACTTGAGCATCATCAGAATTGAGCATCAGCTCAGATCCTTTAGTAAACCCTCTTGGTGTTTCTCGTCCATGACCTGCGGGAGAGAAAGGGCTTATGCTCCAGACAGATCTTCAGCATCTCGCTTGGGAATACATACCGATTCTGGCACATAGAATCTGGCAGATAACAAGTAAAGGATAAGTTACCATGAGACATGGAAAAACGAAAGTTTCTTCTACCATCTTCTCGCCTTCTATACAAGGGTTGGTCAGATGATTTCGTATACGAGAGTAGTCTGTACTTTGGGATTCTTCTAGCACAGTCTGGCAGGTCTAGATTAAGTCGGGCCGCACAGACTAGCCTGCTATGGGGTACATAAGGCCCTCGAAGTACAGGCGGTGATTGGCTTCTGATAGCGGGTCTTAGAGTGTCGCTGCGGATAGGGGTCCACTGCATAGTTTTGATACTGTTGTGTACATAGTACAAGTATCTACATAGTACAGAGTACAGAGTAGTATATCAGCTATAATAAGATCAGTAGTATATATGCAGGGGATAGATAAGATGTGGACGATATCGGAAAGACCGCTGTCTAACGCGGAGGTATGCGACTCGCCACCTTCATGTATTCCAGGAAGTATGTTACACCGACCAGTCAAGATGTCATCGCGATGTTCTAGTAGACTGAATCAGTAATAACCGGATTGAGACGACTCTACAATCATCTTTATGTCTGGATATTATAAGCGTTGCTCTTCCGTATCGTTACTGTCATACTCAGTGTATATACTTGTACTTGTACTTGTACTTTACACTCCGTTAGTCACATTAATCCACGGATCACCTCGATAGGAAGTTCCATCTGCAGCTGCTCATTGGTCGCACTGTCGACTCGGATATCGGATCGATCCTTTCACACTTTTTTTTTTTTTTTTTTGCCTCCTTCTCCTTCGGTGTCTTTCTCCTTAACTGTCTTACTCCGTATCTTCTCAATATAAGCCTCTTCATCTGCGCATCTATATCTTTTGTTGCTTTCTTTCATTCTTTTCATCGCGACTTCTATACTCGTTACAGGACAACTTAAAAGAGGAGGACATTGACCCCCAAAGACCTCTTAAGAGAGGAGCGACACTACGGATAGAGCTAGAGCCCACTCAAGGGTCCTTTGCTGCTGGGGGCTTGCCGTAAGAATCTTGGACGGTTCTAAAGAAGATGGTATTAACACACCAGGAAAGACTGCCTGCCTCCGACAACAAATTTCCCACCACTCAGCTCCTCCTACTAGCAATATGTCGCGTCGCGGAGCCTATCGCCTTGACCTCCATCTTCCCATACTCGTGGGTGATGGTTAAGGACTTTAAAATCGCCAATAGCCATGACGCATCTCTTTACGCCGGTATTCTCATCTCCGCGTTTTCCCTCGCTGAAGCGCTCACTGGCATGCTCTGGGGAGGTCTTTCAGACCGCATTGGCCGCAAACCCGTTCTCCTCTCCGGCTGCTTTGGTACCATGCTCTCCCTTCTCATGGTAGGCTTTTCTACAAACTTCTGGGTTGCCCTCTTCGGAAGAGCATTGGGAGGCGCGCTGAATGGAAACATTGGCGTTATCCAGACAATGGTGGGAGAACTAGTTAAACGGCCAGAACATGAACGTGAGTAACCCTTGAAAATTACTCTCTGTTCTGTTGCTGACAGGGTATAGCTCGAGCTTATGCCGTGATGCCGTTTGTCTGGTCAATTGGAACCATCATCGGGCCAGGTAAGTGAGAATATGTCCCAGACAGGACAAATCAAGGACAGCTGTTGACCTCCTTGCTGCAGCCATAGGGGGTTTGCTTGCAAAACCGGCTGAAGGGTTTCCCTCTGTTTTTCCTCCCGATGGCCTCTTTGGCAAATTCCCATATCTTTTGCCAAATCTCGTCTGCTCTATCTTACTTGTGTTTAGTATCATCGGCAGTTGGCTGTTCCTCCGCGAAACCCATCCCGATATGCAATCGGGAAGCGATGTCTCTGTTGAGCAGGATTACACCTCTCCTCTTCTAGCGACCGCTGGTGCCACCGCCAACCCCAGTGCTGATCTACGAGCCGAATCTTACGGCACCTTCAATGAGGTCCACCTGCACGAGGAGAACGGCTGGACGGTGTTTGCAGATGGAACAAAATGCGAGTCAGGCGTACGCAAGCCAGTCGCGTTTACAAGGCCGGTCGTTATGCTGGTGGTTGCCCTGGCCATCTTTACGTATCACTCGATGACCTACGACCATCTATTGCCTATCTTCCTGCAGGATAAAAATACCCGAAACTCCCCTGGCGTTGGCACTACTTCCGATTTTAGCATTCCCGGTGGCGTGGGTTTGTCGACTCGGACGGTTGGTGTGATCATGTCTTCAGACGGAATCATCGCCTTGATCATTCAGAGTGTCATCTTTCCGGCTTTGGCTCAGTGGCTCGGAGTGTGGAAGCTTTTCGTTGTGGTCACGATCCTGCATCCGATCGCCTATTTCATGGTTCCATTCTTGGTTTTCCTCCCGCAGCAACTCCTGTTCGTCGGTATCTACACTTGTCTCGCCGTGCGCAACATTCTTTCGATCATCGACTATCCGGTGCTTTTGATTCTCATTAAGCAAGCGAGTCCTTCTGACGCGGTCCTGGGAAAAATTAATGGTCTTGCTGCTTCTGCTGGGGCCGCTGCGCGCACTGTCGCTCCTCCCGTTGCCGGTTGGCTTTACAGTACCGGTTCTGAATTCAATTTCACGGGCCTTGCATGGTGGGGAAGTTCTCTGGTTGCAATGATCGGTGCTATGCAGCTCTGGCTTATCGAGCGGAAGAAGAACACCTCAGCCATGGTACACCCGGTTGCTCCTTGCCATTACGATGCCCACAAGGAGACTATCCATATCGTCGTGACCGATGCTGACACGGGCTCGGAGCAAAGTGCATAAGGAGATGCCCAACGACAAAACGAATAACAATGTTTACGTTCGACTTTATTTATCTTTTCTCGTCAAAAAGTTAATTGTTTCTATGTTTATAGGTGGGCTTCAGTATAGCTTGCATGGGGTCTGTTTCTTGTTGGTACTTTTTACTGGCGTTTGCAAATGAGCATGGAGTTTGGCATCTGGTCTGTTAACATACTGGCTCATCGGTTTCTACAACTATACATAGTCTCTTAATGAGATATCCTTGAAAGTCTAATCTCATTACTAGCATATAGCGGAAACTTTAGGGCTTTCCCACTGGCTTAGCATCGCTTTTTGCTCCTCGAGTAAGCAGCGTCAGAACATTGAACGCATTGGGCTTGGGAGTTGAGAGCACAAGAGTCCTGTCAGTGTTACTGTGCTTTCGGAATGCTAACTTTGTTGTAATTTCGGCCCGATATGTAGATTGCTTGGAAGATATCGACTCCGTACCCTGCCATGGCTATCGAGTTTCGTGCCACAAAGAACCGGTTAATATTTCCTACCCTGAAAGCCCCGGTACGCCTGGCGTGCGTCCCGAGGATCGCTCTTTCCATAATGGCCGCTTTGTTCGGAATCTGCGCAGAGCGGCGGCAGATACGCCGAACGTGACGGTGGTGGAGGCGAGAGTCATTGACGTGCTTGGGGACGAACCTACAGGCAAGATAGTAGGAGTGGTAGCTAGTAGTCCGCGCAGCGAGAAGCCGGCGAAGCAATCCGTAAGTTCTCTTCCTCGGTGGCTTCCTACCGTGGCCTGTCAGGCTAACGTTGTGGGATATAGTACTTTGCCAGCTTGACTATAATCTCCGATGGCTATGCCTCTACCTTTCATAAGGCCTACCTCCCTAATAAACCGTCGAGTCGCTCCAAATCCTGGGCCCTCGAGCTCATTGACGCTCAACTTATTACGGACATGTGATCCTCTCCGAAGCGCCCCCGGTCATACTCTACCAGATCAGCCAGCGCGAGACCCGCATCTTCATGGACGTACCTACCGCGCTACCGAGCGCCAGCCCTGCCACCTGTGGCATAAAGGGCCATATGCTGAACGTCGTGCTCCCTGAACTACCACCTGGCTGCCAGCAGAGTTTCCGCGAGGCCGTGTCCCGGGGCAGGTTTCGGAGCATGCCGAACTCCTTCCTCCATCGGTTCAGAAAGTGCCGGGGCTCCTGCTTATCGGCGATGCCCTGAACATGCGATATCCGCTTACTGGGGGGCGGCATGACGGTTGCATTTAATGATATCCTGCTGATTTCGAAGCTATTAACCCCTGAGAAAGTCTCATCGCTTGACGCGTCAGATGCAGTGCTAAGGCAGATAGCGCGCTTCCATTGGGAACGGAAATAAGGTTCTTCCCTTGTTAACATTCTTGAAATAGCGCTGTATACCGTTTTCGCGGCCAATGATGCCGCGCTTGTCGCGCTTAAGAATGGCTGTTTTCGATACTTGCAACGCGGCGGGAGGTACAAGAACCGTGAGAGATGCTGGCGGGCCTGATCCGGTCGCCGTGGGTGCTCATCTATCATTTCTTTGCCGTCGCCTTCTACGCCGTTTGGCTTGTCTTAGCAGATGCACTTACTTGGAAGAAGCCGCATGAGGGGATTACCATAGCGTTCTCGATCATCTGGGAAGCCACTCGGGTCATTGGGCCATACCTGGTCTGGGAGGTCAGGCCTTGACTGGTTAGACGGACGGGACAGGTAGATAAGAGAATGTCCACGTTTCGACAGCAGTACATGGTTATTAGTTTCCCGCATAGACCCTAAAGGACATTACTCTGCATGCACGGAAAAGGTATCAAGTATCAAGCCAAAGTCCTTCCAGCTCCACATTGCGAGACAGCAGGGAGAGGGAAAGGCAGGAATAAACGGCCAGAGGTCTGAAGGGAAGCAGTTATCAACCAAGGCTTTGTTTGGCCATGAGTGTAACTGTTATAAAGAACACTGGTGATGAATAGATGGTCTAGTCGTTCGCTATAGTCGATTTTGTCCTTGGGATCCATACTTAAGGCGTAAATTGGTCATCGGACCAAAAGCAATGCAATCTCTCTTGGCAAACATTATCAGACTAACTAGAGCAACTGTGCCTGAATGCTCGGATTGTGGGATATTAGGGCTGGATAGCATAGAACGTGTGTAGGAATGGAAATAGGCAGAATGAAAAAGCTCCGACCGGAGCATGCCGAATTACTACCCTCCTTCACTGAAAGCCGCCAGGTTGAAAAGGAGCTGCTAACCGTAGGATTTGGTTTCATTGTGCCTTCCATTTGGAATTTCTGCTACTGTGGTTGACTTCTGCAGGAACCTTAGGAGGGTGTATACCGTGACTTGGAGTACTGCTTGCTGGATAACCACACTACTCTCACCATGTCGCGTATCCTAACATTTGCAACAACATATATTCCCGTGAGCGTATGGCCGACCCCGGTCCCAATTGTGAATATATATTGACACCTACTGACACTATACAGACAGTTAAAGCTCTCCAAGAAGAGAGCATCATGCCGGAATATGCATTCAATCTCTTCACTTTCATACACACCCCCGATCAAGAAGAGGTGCAAGTAAAGGGGATACCCCCTGCCGAAGACATCGTGACCGGATTCCAAAGCCAGAGTGATGCAGAGATCCGCCAATATTTCCACCAATTCCTTGCAGAAAAGGGCACAATGGGCAAGATTACAAGGATCTGGTTCGCCGTGCTCGACGACCAGTCAGTCGCCCAGTCTACGATTGTTTTGTATCACAGCATGAAGAAGTCGCTCTGGGACGAGATCTATGCGGAAGTCCCGGAAACCCCCATCCCCGGACAACATGAAATCTGTGACGATGGCAATATTTGGTGGAAGTGGAGAGTGCCATTCAGATACGCCTGGGCAATTTGGAATTCGATTTCTAGTTGTGATTTTGAGGTCTTGGAGTTGTACTCGCGACCGGAATACTTGGGTTCTGATGGGGTTGTTGATGCGGAAACTTGTGATAAGATTGTGAATGGGGAATTGAACGATCCAAAGGGGGTAGTCTAGAATAACATGCCATCTTCTCTCTTTGATAATACAATGCTTGATTGATTCTTCTTCCATGATATCCTGTAGAAGGCAGATCGATTCTGCCACTATGTACCGCCTTATTCTCCCAAAACAGTTTAGCTTTGTTTACTGCCCATCCCGGCAACGGCAAAACATAATAATCTTTCCCACCACCACCGATTGCTCTTATGATCTATCACTCTTGAAGACCCTTTTCTCTGCTAGAATACAGTTCTAGGATCACATCTCTACTCTGTACTCGACTCTCTACCTGGCCTACCCTTGGATACTGCTGGTATCGCAAGTGGCTACCCTTTTGCTTCCCCACCCACACCATGTCTACGCCTCTTTCTCCTTTGACACCGTCGCGTCAGAATTCGCGGTTCCACTCGCCTAAATCGCCTAAATCGCCCAAATCTGCGAAAGGGCAGGGGAGTATTGACGACATGTTGGACACAGAGGAATACCCCGAAAACACCTTCTCGAGTCCTTTCAAGGTGGACCCTCACGCGCACGAGCCCCAGACAGACGATGACGATGGCCAATCCATGGCCGAAGCACCGAGTTCGCCGTTCCAGTACGATGGCAGAGACGATACCGTCGACTTTCGGATGCTGCGGCAACAGAGACAAACGTCGCTAGCACCCAGTGAGCATTCCGCGACGCCTCGGAAACGATCCTATGAATATGCGCCGGATGAAGATGGCCGCGACGATACGGATTTTGACGGACGGTATAAGAAGGGGGCGAACCGGAGGGATGAATCAGATATCGATATCCACGCCGATGAGGATGCGAGTTTCTTGAACGAGCAGAAAGCAACAGATTATGCTGGGCAGCAGGAGGCAGGCAGTAATAGCATGATGGAAGAGAAGCATAATGAAGGCATGAGCACCGTGCTCCAAGGCGACGGCGCTTCTGACGAGAAGGAAGACAACGACGACGCTGAAGACGACGCTATGACTGATGACGAATTTCACGACTCGATTGATGATACTCACCTGAGTACTTTCTCTGCTGTTCCCAATGCGGATATGACATCGTTTGCGAACCTGCGCAGGGAGTCGCCCACCAAGGCCATGCGAGATTATACTTCGAATAACCCGGCACCAGGGCCGGGGACACCCAGTCAGGCCCGAATGTCGAACCGAAGGAGTACTTTGATCGACCTGGATACGCCGGCCGGTTCGCCATCGCCCAGGCAGAGGGAATATAGAGACTACGGAAACCCCAGCGGCACACCCAAAGTTCTGGGCCTTATGAATCAGCCCGGTCTCTCGCCACGTCCACGGTATAGCATGCAGAATGAGCGTTACTCCCCCACGCGGCGGTCACCTTTGAGGATGGCGCGTGAGTCCATGCGCTCCCCCGGCAAGGCGTCGTTGCTGGACTTTGACCTTCTCCCGCCCCCGACCCCCCGATCCATTCCTACGGTGACCCCTCGTGAACTTGAGTCTTTGAAATCCAATTTCATGTCGGAGATCTCTTCGCTCAAGGCGACCCTGAGTGGGAGAGAAGCCGAAGTGTCTAGTCTAAAGCAGGCAGTGGCGGACGCTGAGCGGCGCGTTGGAGAAGCCATGGAGCAAGTCCGCAACGAAGCGGCACGGAAAGATGAATTGGAGATTGAACAGGCCGAATGGCAGCGACGGGGAGAGGAGATGGAGACTGTGCTGCGCGAAGTGAAGGCAGACATTGTGGAAGGGGAGCATGAAAAGGCACGACTGGTGAAGAAAGTGGAGGAAGTCGAGAAGAGCAAGGAACAGCTGGAAGGCCGGATGGTGGAATTGGAAAGCCAACTGGATGCTGCTCGGAAGGCAGCTGAAACTAAACCCCCTTCCTCCCCTGGTGCTTCTACGGAAACATCTACGGCTAGTGGCAATACTAAGACAGCGGAGGAGACTGCCCGTGAAGTCCAGGAAGCCGTCGAGAAGGTGGCCCGGGAGCTCCACACGCTGTACAAGGGCAAGCACGAGACCAAGGTTGCCGCATTGAAGAAGAGTTACGAGTCGCGGTGGGAGAAGCGCGTTCGGGAATCCGAGAACAAGCTGAAGGGCGTGCAGGAGGAGAACCAGCGGATGAGAGAGGAACGTGAGAAGACGGCAGCTACCGAGACAGCCGCCAACCACGATGAGATCACCAACCTGGTGGCCCGTGCCAATGATGAGCACGAAGCCGAGAAGCGGGTGCTGGAGGCCCAGATCAAGGGACTGCAGCAGGAGATGGCGGCGCTACGGGAGGATCGGGAACGGCTCCAGGGCGACTTGGAGATGGAACGGGCGGAAAAGGGAGAATTGGTGGCTGCGGTTGACGAATGGTTGGCCATACAACAACCCGGTCAGCAGCCTTCTGAACATGCTGAACCTGCCGAACGCACTGAACGTACCCCTAGTCCGTACGAAGCGGCATCGCCAGAACCCACGCGGAGGCCATCGCCGGAACCAGTGATGGAGGATTTCCGGCGGAGTGTGAGCCACAGTCACAGTACCAGCGCCAGCAGCAGTACCAGTGGATTACGCCCACCCAGCGCCACGGGGTCAAATGGGGGGGTCGAAAAGGAGAGGAAAAGGGCAATCCCTAGGATTGGAGCAAAGACGCCACGGGGAAATAGTGGGGGGAAGTCTGGGATAGCAATGTTCACGCCGGGACGGAGTGGGATCATGGGATCGATTGAGCGGATGGGACGGGGTGTTTAGTTTTCTGTTATTTGCCTCTATTATGATGATGAGTACGACCTGTTATTTTGTTATTCTTGTTTTAAGTACAGATATCCTGGATAGTTTTATGATGATACAATTTACTGGATCGATCAACGTGTACCATGACAGTGCACTGAGCAACATGACTGATTGACATGACAATCTTCTCGTACTTGACACGAAACGATCTTCTATTAGTATCTGCCCAGCATCGACTCCGCTGCCCCGGCTTGTTTCTTTAGTGTATATTGAGTGCGACTCCATTCGTCCGTACCAGTCCGCAGTGTATTAATGTCGAACAATCTGGGGTCTCCCGATCATTCTCTTGTAAGACATACATATGTGCTATGTACAATGTAGCGTGTTTACAAGGGTCAGACATGTGCATATGCACTGGAACAGGGAAAATCACACATGACCGGACTGTCCGGCGAGAAAGCCGACGAACCCGGTTCATACAAGTATGAATAATACATACCCCAGGTCATCATCACGTGTCTGGGGAAAGGCGACTCATCTCCGTGTATCATCTCCCCTTCCTTCCATACAGTACGGTAATATACTGTGTAAAGAACCAAGAACCGGCGAGACCGCAACCACAGCCACCGACTTCGGCAGTTGAAGTATGATTTTATTATGAAACAAACGTGGGAAAAGTTGGGGAAGGACAGGGACCGGGGGTCCTGTGTATTTTATGGGCGGTTTTATTGGTAGAATGGAAAGTATGAGGTCCAGTTGATACTTGGCGATTGGTTTGTAGGGATTTCCGGTACCAGGGATCGACGGAAGTTACATTTCATATGAACGTACATAGTAGTAATCTGGTTAAGTAAGTAGATGACTACTGCTGTGTACTTGTATGTCAAAGGAAAGTGCAGGAAATGAGGGATTAATGCCCTGTACAAGGATTGTATCTCTCATTATCAATATGACAGCAGAAGGTCAGCCTGGACCATGGGAGAGAGTCGGTCGGGATCCTGCCGATGTCAGCGGCCACATACCGCTTCAACTGCCATCCCTGCACGTGTTGAGTGATATCATAGCAAAGTAGGCATTGCTACGGAGTACGGTACGCGTGACCATTACTGGATCATCCCCAGACTTTTGGTATATTCGGATCGGCTACGATGGCAATTATTGGTCTGTGGGAGGCCAGAAGCCAAAGAGAGTTTGATTGGCGGGGGGTTTGGCGGGAGTTTGGTTGGACTGGGGACCAGTCAGAGCGTGTAGAATAGATGTTCTTGTGCTCTCATGTAATTCAGGTACGTTAAGGGTTTACTCATGTCTTGTACTCTGGAGTATGGAAACCGCATCCTCCGGCGATTTTGGTTGATCTTCAAGCTAGTTGAATCCACTTGGGGTATTTCCATAATCACAGAAATCCCAAGGTTCTCGTTCCAGACTTGTACAAAACACCCTGTAGTCCTGCGCTTATGCAACATGATATCGTGTGCGCAGAAGGTTTGATCAACATGGCCTCCTCCCAGCAATACTGTGTACTCCTATTCTGTACAGTGTGTTATCTACTTGTAGATACTCATTTTCAGATGCTCGTGCACACTCAAAGTACGCACTAGCACGGAATTTTTTCCGAGTCAGAAGTAAATGACGCAGCCCCTGCTTCCCCACAAAACGGCCACACCAACGTCTGTCCCCCAATATATGAAGGCTGCCCTCAACCAATCAAACCCGCGATGATTCACTCCGGTCCCTCCGGCTGAGCCACACACACGTGACCGGGCCGAGTCTCGGTTGGGATTTTTAGTTCAGGTGGAGTTTTTCCTAAGCGAATGTAGTGCACTATCCCTTTTCGGGCTGTAGTGGCGGGCGGTGACTACCGGTGGGTATGCTGCTCGATGGAGACGAGTGGAGATAGTGGAGGCACTAGACCCGCCCATTTGCCAGCGTACGTAAGTAAATCCAGCCAACTTTGCTACTGTATCTGGACTAGTGTTGCGACTAGACAACTTTGGGTAATGGAGAATACACTCCACTCCGAGCTTATGCCGTCCAATTACAGGCCGTTTCTTTCCGTTACCAATACCGTACGGGGGCCACTGAAGAATTCTGGTTCCGGTCTGGGGGAGTAATTTCACGGGAATCCCCATACGCAATTACAGGAGCTTTTTTTTGGGGGATTGTACTTAAGAAGGACTGCTTCCCCAACGCCCGCAACGTTGGCTTTTCTTTTTCTTTTTCTTTTTCTCATTTGGGTCCAGTTGGGAGATGAGTGTATGATAACACGTTAGGAAAAAGAAAAGAAAAAAGAAAGATACTAGAACAAGAAAAGAAACTCTCCACTCTTCACTTCTCTTCCTTCATTCCTTATTTCCCTCTGCCACGATTCTACACCATATTCTCTATATATCTTCCCTTCCCTCTCCATATTCTAGTATCACGTGTTATTCAACGAATACATGGATCACGCATAACACTCGCCTTCACCCATTATGACCAACGCCACGACCGCCACGACCACACCGTCACATCCAAAGAACACAATGTCCTCTACCGATTCCCAAGCAAAACGCAAGGCCTCCACGGCTGGCATGTCTGTCAACACTCGTCCTGTCAAGAGACGTGCCTCGAAAGCGTGCTGTTGTTGTCGAGCTCGCAAGGTCCGCTGTGATGTTGTCGAAAATGGTTCTCCCTGCACGAATTGCCGATTAGATCAGGTCGAATGTGTTGTTACGGAAAGCAAGCGGAGAAAGTGCGTTGAATTCATCTATCAACGTCAATGCTTATATGAAAGCTAACGAACACAGGAAATCTCGTGTTGAGGCTGAAAATGCCAACAACGTCTCCGACTCGCCTCCGGACGCTTCAGAAGACAGTGGGAATTTCTTCCGGAGATTCAGTGAGAGCCGTCGTCTGTCAGATGTGGCACCGGCTTCGCCATCGCAACATTCGCTCGATCTGGATCAAGGCTCACATATGCCTCATCTTTTATGTTCGTGCTCTCTGTTCCCTCGTCTCTAGAGGGCCGTGACTAATAATTCACATTAGATCAAAACCAGGCCGAACGGATTGGAGCAGAGTCCCGATTTGGTCGTGGAATGGCCCCGAACCCGGCCGTTCCAGCCACTTTGCCATTGCACCATGTCACCTCGCAAATCCAGCAATTGTTGGATCCGTCCTTTGCTAGCCCCCGTTCGGGAGGCGTCGTTCTACCAGACTACATTCGAGGCTTGCCTGCTCGGTTGCAGAAGGAGGATATCGACTATTTGGCCATGAAAGGTGCCTTGACCATTCCGGATGTCAATCTGCGTAATGAATTGATCAAGAGCTATATTCACTACGTCCACACCTACATGCCGCTCTTAGACATTGAAGACTTTTTGCAGACGATTATCCAGAACGATGGAATCAATCGGATGAGTTTGCTGCTTTTCCAGGCTGTCATGTTTGCCGGTACTGCCTTCATCGATCTCAAGCACCTCCACGGCGCCGGCTACACGTCACGAAAGGCCGCACGGAAAGCCTTCTTCCAACGAGCCCGACTTCTCTACGACTTTGACTACGAGGTGGACCGGATCTCGCTCGTCCAGTCTCTGTTGCTGATGACCTATTGGTACGAAACCCCAGATGACCAAAAGGACACCTGGCATTGGATGGGCGTCAGTCTGTCTTTGGCCCACACCATTGGTCTACACCGGGACCCCGGAAACTCGCGCATGGATCTTCGTCGTCAACGGATGTGGAAACGCATCTGGTGGAGCACATATACTCGCGATCGCTTGATTGCCTTGGGAATGAGACGTCCCATGCGCGTCAAGGATGATGACTGCGACGTGCCTATGTTGACTCTCGACGATTTTGACTTCCATCCGTTCTCTCCCGAGATCGTGGCGATGGTCGGAAATTCGGAGGTGCTGCACAATATTGAGCACCAGCGTGAACTGGCCCTCATGTTCATCGAAAAGGCCAAGCTGTGTCTCTGCGTTAGCCACGTGCTGTCAGCACAATACTCGGTTCTCAGCCACAAGTTTGGCGGCACGATGGAGACTACTATGATGCTGGTCCCTAAGAAATCTGCCGCTGAGACATTCGAAGTTCGCCGCTGCGATCAGGAGCTGGAAGACTGGCTGGCTAACCTTCCTCCGGAGATCCAGTATTCTCCGGCCGCGTCTTTGAAACTCACAGAGGCCCAGGAGGTTCTGCATTCGCATCGGGCACTGCTTAAGATGGTGTACCTGACCACGTCCAGTGCTTTGCACCGTCCGCAAGTTCTTCCTTCCATCCCGTTCCCGTCGATGGACGCGGAGCTGCAGGATATCTCGCGGAATAAGGTGCGGTACGCGGCGGTGGAAATCACCAACATCGCCCAGGACCTGCATAGTTTGGACCTGACCCGTTATTTCCCAACCACGGGTGTGACAGTGCTCCTGCCTGCGGTCATCATTCATCTGCTTGATATCAAGTCCAGCGACCCCAATGTCCGGATGACCAGCCTCCAGCGCTTCTACCAGTGCATGCGGATTCTCCAGCGTTTACGTGAGATCTATGCCTCTGCTGACTTTGCGACGTCATTCTTGGAAGCCGCCATCCGCAAGGCCGGTATCCAGCTCACCGTTGCACCTCAGGATGTGCAACAGCCACCTCCCGTGAACGCCGACACTGCCTCCTCCACCATGCCCGACCCCACGCGTCTCAACACCTTGACTCCTCCCCCGGACTCTCTCGCCCAGAAAATACCCGATCTTACCTATCCGAAATCGAATGACACCGGAGCGCTTGGAGCAGCTGAGGAAGGCGGTCCGCTGTTTGTGTCGACGCCTCCTCCATCGGATGGCAGCGAGAACGGCAGTACAAACAACCTCAATCCGAAATTCCCGCCATCGGGTGCTTTCCAAATTCCCAACATGGAGTCAGAACTGAGTCTGAGCCAGTTGATGGATTTGGCCAACGATGCCGAAGTGACACAGAATGATTTTGATGCCTTGATCAACTTTGACGATGCCGGGGCCGATTTCTTTGCGGCCGAAAACAACAGCAACAACACCACTGCCATCAATACCACTACAAATAATAACACCAACGATCATGAGAGCCATGACGGCAACGATTTTGTGGATCACATTCCCGACGTGATGAATCTGGATGCCGGCGACAAGGGCGTTAATTTCCCTGGACTTGCTGACGCCGTCGAAGCACCACGCTCGGAGGCTCAAGGTATCACGGCGGATCTGGATGCAGACTTGGGATTGTTTTAAAAACATGACGATTTTCTTTCAAGCTTTGCCATTCTACTTCCGCATTTCTGCATATATGTTTTAACACTTGTATTTACGGGACGTTATGACCTTGATTACTTTGGTTTGGAAAAGATATGACACGGGAAGGCGGCGTTTAGCTATGCATTGGGTGCGATATGTTTGTTTATTGTCAATTTTTCTTTACTCTAGAGAGTATGAGACGAGAATAATGAACGATTTCTCTATTATTCGGAGTCACATGAGATTACCGTAATGCCGTAATTTACAGCCCCAACGGACCTTTTGATCGGCTGGACCAATATTGGTCAAGCTTTGATGATCCCTCGTCGGCACTTACTGCGGAATACCGAGCATTGCTGGTGCAATTGAATCGGTTTTAAGCATTGAGCATTCTACTACCATTTTATAGACACACTACAGAGATCGGAGTACTCCGTACAGAGTAATATTTTTTAATACTCTGTATGTAGAGTACTTTGCATTGAGTATGAGGTGGTATCTGTCTGGGAGGGGGGCCTGAATATCCCGTGATGCGCCATTCCCGATTTGGAAGGTGGTTGTCAACGCGTTCTCTCGACTCTCTCAAACGTTGTTGTCTATGGATAGAATTACAGAGTGCTTTGTTTTCTGTCTCTACTACAACAGGAGAATGCTTGAATACTGCTGTCGATTCCAGAATGTCAAACAACCAACATAATCAAGCGACAAACGCAACAAACGCAACAAACGACGGTCCCACGAGACCTCGGTCAGCATGTCTCCGTATTCTCCAATAATCCCGCATTGAACCGATCGGCAACCGGAACGATAGGCAGACAGAAATAAGGATGTCTAAGGCATATCAGTTTGCCTCTTCCGAAACCTTGTCATCGTGCTTTTGCTTTTGCTTTTGCTGCGTGTTTGCACGGACTCCGGAGTCAGTTCAGGTCCAAGACTCCTGCTCCCGTACAAACCGGCCCAATTGGCGATGATTCTGTGCTCTACGGAATACTCTGAACGGAGTATGCCGCCAGATATCCGCCAGATACTACCCTGTCCATGTCTGTGTCTCAGTCTCGGTCTCTAGGATAGGTGCAGCTACAGTTACGGAGTTACTCTTGCTTATCACCTCACTCGCGCCATGTGGGCCCGGGCATGACCATCGCGCTTTCTGTGTTTGTCTTGCTTACTTGTACCCTGACTCCGGACGGGGTATCGATGTCGGGGGATGTTCTGTGCTCCGTTCGTTGGGTTAGTACTATGTACATCACGGGTGGTCGGGGTCTCCTGATCGTCTACTACATATAAAAGGGAAGCTGTCGCGTCTTTTTCATGATGGTTTTTGTAGTTGCGTTGCGTAGTGCCGGAGGTGTTTCTTGTCTTTTCTTTTTCCTTAAATTTCTTAAACAGCCCCCTCTTCCCAAGTCACCAAGGCTGTAGCCATGCGCTTCCAGCTGTTATCCCTCCTATCGCTGGCTGCGACCAGCTTGGCCCATCCAACAGACGAATTCCACGTTGGTAGACGCCAGGTCCCCAAGGAGCCTACCGGCGTCCATACCCTCACGACAGCCAACAACATCACCATCCGCTACAAGGAGCCAGGCAAAGAGGGGGTCTGTGAGACGACTCCGGGAGTCAAGTCGTACTCCGGCTATGTTGATCTGTCTCCAACTTCTCACACATTCTTCTGGTTCTTCGAGGCTAGACATGACCCGCAGAATGCGCCCATTACTTTGTGGTTGAACGGTGGTCCGGGAAGTGACTCTTTGATTGGATTGTTGGAGGGTAAGTTTGTCCATTTCAATTGCTTATAAACGAATGCTAATGATCGCAGAATTGGGTCCGTGCCATATCAACTCTAGCTACGAGACCTATATCAACCCGCACTCTTTCAATGAGGTCTCCAACATGCTCTTCATTTCCCAGCCGTTGGGCACTGGTTTCTCGTACAGCGACACTGAGCTTGGTTCGCTCAATCCGCTCACTGGTGCTGTCGAAGATGAGGCTTTCGATGGCATGCAGGGTAGATACCCCAAGATCAATGCTACTTTGACTGGTACGTCCTGCCTTCTTGTCTTGATGTGCATTTGTTGACCGGAAATTAGACACCACAAACCTTGCTGCTAAGGCCGCTTGGGAAGTCCTGCAGGGATTCCTTGGTGGTTTGCCGAAATTGGACTCTAAGATCAAGTCCAAGAAGTTCAACCTGTGGACAGAGAGTTATGGAGGGTGAGTTCATTTCCCATTGTTGATTGGACAAGTATATGCTAACAGTTTCAGACACTACGGACCTGCTGTGAGTTCTTCCTGAATACAGGATGTGGTAACATTGTACTAACTTGACAGTTCTTCAACCATTTCCACGAGCAGAACCAAAAGATCGAATCTGGTGAGAAGGAGGGTATCGCTCTTGACTTTGAGTCTCTGGGTATCATCAACGGTATCATCGACGAAGCAATCCAGGCCCCTCACTACCCTGAATTCGCCGTCAAGAACACCTATGGAATCAAGAGCGTAAGTTCCCATCCCTGCAAAGTAAGCTACGTACTGACAAAAACAGATCAACGACACCGTCTACAACTACATGAAATTCGCCAACAGCATGAGCAACGGCTGCCAGGACCAAATCGCCTCCTGCAAGCAAACAAACCGCACCTCCCTCGTAGACTACGGCATCTGCACCGAAGCCGCCAACATGTGTCGCGACAACGTCGAAAGCCCCTACTATCAGTACTCCGGCCGCGGCGTCTACGACATCCGCCACCCAAGCAACGACCCCACCCCACCAGCCCGCTACAGCAAATACCTGCAAAAACCTTCCGTCAAAAACGCCCTCGGCGTCAACCTCAACTACACCGCCTCCAGCACAGAGGTGTACTACGCCTTCCAGCAAACGGGCGACTTCGTCTGGCCGAACTTCATCGATGATCTTGAGGAGATTCTTAAGCTTCCTGTTCGTGTTTCGCTGATCTACGGTGATGCGGATTACATCTGTAACTGGTTCGGTGGTGAGGCCATCTCGCTTGCTGCGAACTACACGCATGCGAAGCAGTTCCGCGCTGCGGGTTATGCGCCGTTGGTCGTTGATGGGGTCGAGTATGGTGAGACGAGGGAGTATGGGAACTTCTCGTTTACGCGGGTTTATGAGGCCGGTCACGAGGTGCCGTATTATCAGCCCATTGCTGCGTTGCAGTTGTTTAACCGCACGCTGAACGGGTGGGATATTGCGCAGGGTAAGGTGAAGATTAACGACCTTGATGCGCCTTATGTCACCAATGGTACTACCAAGGCTACGCATACGCAGTCTTCGGTTCCCTTGCCTTCAGCTACGGCTAGTGCTAGTGCTAGTGTTAGCGGTAGTCACTGATGATATTACTGCTACGACTGATGACTTGTCGTATGACTGGTTTAACACCGTTATACATACGAAGTACATGTCCCTTAATAGGTACACTAATGGCCACGTGCATATAATACAATGACAATGCGGCTTAATGCATCTCTTGCATGCATCCGCAACTGCCCGATGTAAGGTCCAGTGAGACAGAAATCATGTAGAACAGTTATATTCAACCCCCAAACACAGGGGCACCATGTGCCTGACTAATCAAGTAGACACTATTATGTTCACATCAAAGGTACAAAGGGTAATAACCAAATGACCAACAAAGCCGAAACCCAAAAATAAAGAGAATCCCGCCCAAACTATGGATAAACCAAAAGGAAGAAAATGATCACTCATGGCAAACGGTCTTCTCCTCCCCGTGTTCTTTCTGAGAGGGAGAGGAAGGCATTGGAGAATCCTCCATGGGAATACCAACATCCTTGTGAGTCTCATCGGAGAACTTGAGGTCTTCCTCAACATCGGAGTGTTCTTTGATCTTGAAGAAGATGATTGGCGAGGCAATCAGGAGACTACCAACGAGGAGACCCCAGCAAGAGGCAAATTCCGTCATGAAAGCTGTACCTTGTGCATCCATGCTGTACAAGACAATTAGCAATCCGCACGTCTATGCGCCTTGGAGTAAACTTACCGCCACATGCCCGCTGCACCAGCAGACTGAAGACCCTTGTAAAATCCAGCAAAGTTGGCGAGTTTCCGGCTGTTGTTCGTGAGCGATCCCATGAACCAATACGCGCAGGTTTGGAAAGCAGCGTCATAGAATCCGTAAAAGATGTAGAGGAACATGGGTCCGATGTAACCACTGCCAGTCCAATCTTTGTTTGCTGTCACGGTGTCGCGGGTGTATTGTTTCTGGAAGGCATATCCACCACCCCAGACGCCCATGGTGATGGCGAGAAGAAATCCAAAGTTGATTTTGGCACGGGTAGGACGAGAGAACCATTTCAGATCCAATGTCATGCCGAACACGAAAGCTCCAACCATCTGGCTGAGCCAGTACAGCAAACTGTTGAGTGAGCGGGTACGGATGTTGAAATAGGCGCCGTTGACGCTGTTGAAGTGGTATCCGTAGAACCAGTTGCTTGCCAAGAACATGGGAAAGAAGAAGATAATGTACCAGTCGGTGCGAAGTGTCTGCAAGAGACCCACAAGCTCTGATTTCCAGGTGGGGTTCTTCATAACGATAACACGAGAATGATCCTTGCGCATGACGTATTTCGAATCCACGAGAATCCAGGCGAGCATGAAGCCGATAGCCATCAGGACCATGAAAGCGATGTATGTGCCATCATTGACCTGCCCGGAATTCGAGTGCAGGTTCTGGCCCAGAGGGATCTGATAGGGCGTCAGTTTGATAAATCAAGTCACCGGGGATGGATCTACCTACCAAACCTCCAATGACACCACCCAAGTTGAAGATAACCCAGAAAATAGCAATGAACTTGCCCTTTTCCTTCTCATTCGGATAACTCATCATGACAGCGCCTTGAGCGCACCACAGAAGACCTCCGCATACACCCAGCAATGCACCAGCGAAGACGAGGAAACCGACATTCTGGTTGTGGTTGTAGGACAACAGGGAAGCGACGTAGAGGAAGTAACCGAAGCCACCAATGGACAAAGTCAAGCGCAATCCGATCCAGTTGGCGATAGAACCAGCGAAGAAACCGACGACAGCGAAAGTACTGTACAAAGCGGTGTTGGCGTCACTAACGTCTTTGGCATCCACTTGACCACCGCCGCCCAAGCCACTGACGGCATTGAACATACCAGGGCAGAGGAAGCAGACAAAAGATACCAACACCAGCTGCACCTCCGGGGAAGCAAACCACGGGAATGTCCACGTGCCGATTTTCCTGGGCTTGTACATCCAGGGCTTTCCCAAGGGCTCTGACTGGTCCATGGACTCAGGATCGACACTGGATGCCCAGTCCAGGTCCTTCTTTTCGCTGTGCTTGGTGTCGTGTTGCATTTCGACGTTGCTTGAGGGGGTCGACATAATCCTATGTGAAGAAGTGCGAATAGGAAGAATGTAGAGGAAGAAATGGAAGGACAAAGAAGAATATATACACCACAGCGGTCAAGTATATGGAATCAAGCAAACATATGAACAATGAAAATCTGTTGTGTGACCCGATGAAGGGAAGCAAAATATACAAAGACGAGAGTATATATATGTTTGCTGTATGTACACAGCTGATATAGTAGAAAGAGGAAAGTCGATCTCCAAAAAAATAGAAATGAACAATCCACACCGGTTGAAGGAAAGAGCAAGAATGAAGGGATACGCAGTGACCGGTTGGGGGGGCAATGCTGAGACAGAAAGGCAAGAGGGACTCTCTAGTTATAACTGCACCACGAGCAAGTATGTGCGAATTCGGTAAGAAAAGAGAGGTGAGAGAAAGCGCAAAAGCTGCAGCATTGAAATTGAATGGAGAAAGAGAATACGGATGTGTGATGCACGAGGAAATTGAACACGAAACCTAAATAATAATATTAACCATTTAACTTAGCGGCTTGTTTCGCGGGGTTTAGTGCCGAACACGAGCTAATGTTCTATTGATTCTATTGGGCTTGAAACTGGCGGTGTTTATCGGGGACAGATAGCAGGATACGGCCTGTTCCGTTGCGGGTTTTCCAGCAGCAACAGCAGCAGCATCATCATCATCATCATCATCACTGGCATCATTATGATAGCCGGCCATCGAATAACACAGAAACGTCAATTTCATGGCGAGGCTGGGCAAAATACTGTTGCACGAAAACGAAGTGACGGTTGCATTGAGAATTGTGCGACGGACTGGGTCGATGTCTGGATGCGGGAAATTCGGGAGAAAATTGGCTGAGTCAGGAATCTGGGGATAACTAGCTGATAAGTGATATCGGTGAAAACGATTGAAAACGATGCAATTGAGTTGTGGAATCCTATGAAATTGAATACAATTGAAGACAGATGAAGGGACTACATACAAAAAGAAGATATGAGGTTGGATGCAGACTAGGATCAGGTCCAAATGACAGGGATCAGGTGATCTGTATGCATGTGTCCTGTATGTGCTCTGTATTATGTCGTACGGTAAGTAATCTCCTCGTGTACCATACGGTATCATACAGTACCATCAATGTCGTATCCGCATCATCGATAAGCATCATCCAGTCCTTTTGGTTAAGGCAAAACGTGCATTTGCCTGGGGAAGAAAACTATGTGTTTCTCTGTTATATCTTCATCCTATATCCTCTTTCTCATGGTTTGACATGTTGCACATTGACACACAACCTCGGATACATTTCCCGTTGTTTATGCCATCATCTATATAGATCATCATAGCACAAGCAAGCATACATGATGCCCGGCAAAACCAAAACCACCCCCCGTATCACCAAATTCACCAACTGCCGCATCCTTAAAGACAAGAAATTGGTCGAACAGGATCTCTGGATTGATTCACGTTCCGGCAAAATTCTCCGGGACCAAGTCGCCTTCTACGAACTGCATCTCTTGCCCGATGAAGTCATCGATCTGAGTGGCCGTATCCTGGCTCCCGGTCTTATTGATGTCCAGTTAAACGGCGCCCAGGGGTTTGATTTCTCGGTACCACAGGCTTCCCGAAAAGCATATGATGATGGGTTGCGCATTGTTAACAAGGGTCTGGTGCGGACTGGCGTGACTTCATATTTGCCAACGGTTGTTAGTTCCACACCGGAAGTATATTGGCAGGTGCGTATCACGTCTAGCATTTTCACATGTGCCCTCAGTTTCTAAAAGAATGAAATAGGTCCTCCCCTCTTTGGCACCGTCAAACAGCTATCATCGCGGGGAAGATGGCGCAGAATCATTGGGAGCTCATGTTGAGGGCCCATTCATCAATCCGGGCCGTAACGGCATCCACAAACCCGAGGTCCTCCAAGCTTCTCAAGATTGGAAGGACCTGGTCCACTGCTACGGCCAGGAGAACCTCAATTCATCCATCAAGATGATCACCGCCGCACCGGAAGTGGGCAACATGACCACCCACATCCCACGCTTCGTAGAACGAGACATCATCTACTCCATCGGCCACTCAGACGCCACCTACGAGCAAGGGCTAGTAGCGACGCAGAACGGTGCCTCAATGGTCACCCATCTCTTCAACGCAATGCGGCCCTTCGAGCACCGCGATCCGGGCATCTTCGGCCTCCTGGGCCAAAGCGAGCGGCATCATCGGCCGTATTACGGTGTGATTGCAGATGGGATCCATCTGCATCCCACTTCCATCAAGATCGCGTACCATGCCCATCCTGAGGGTCTCGTTCTCGTCACCGACGCTATGCGTCTCTGCGGGCTCCCCGATGGCATCTATGATTGGACCAACGGGGACCGAATTATCAAATCCGGTGCTCGTCTGACGCTCGAGGGCTCTAATAAGATCGCCGGTAGTTCGGCGACGCTGATTGAGTGCGTGAACAATTTCCGGCGCTGGTCTAACGCATCTGTTGCTGATGCGTTGCGTGCTGTCACTGCCACCCCCGCGCGGATGCTGGGTCTGCAAGGTGTCAAGGGTACTTTGGATGCGGGCGCTGATGCCGATCTTGTCGTTCTAAGTGACTGTGGTTCTGACGCTGGTCCGACTCTGACTGTTGACCAGGTGTGGAAATTCGGTGTGAAGACTTTCGATGAAGAGAAGAGTGTATAGTTTTCTTATTTTCCGATCTCTTTTGCTGTTTTGGTCTACGGATTCTAATATCTCTTTTGGCTCTCTACCATATTATATAGCTAGATGCCCAGATAGATAACCAATAGATTGTCTAATTTTGAATTTAAGTATCAAATTCGGAGCAACACGTACATTCGTAGCGTATCATGTCACATCTCCATCTATCTATATGTATATATATCCTGCTTTTAAAAAGGGAATCTCAAGCGCTCAAATGCAAACATATCAAAGAGCAAATATCCCCCAAAACTTTATACATAAATAGCAACAGATATACAAAGCAAAATAGAAAATTAGTATATCCTGTTCAACTCCAATGCAACGCCGCTGGAAGTTGACGTCGGGCAGCATTCGTTCTTTCGAATGAAAAAAAAAAAAAAAAGAAAGAAAGAAAGAAAGAAAAACGATGGCCATTACAGGCGATTCCTTTACAGTCTAGGCTGGTTGCGGGTCCAGCCGGCCTCTTCGGCAATCAGTTCGGCACAACGCTCACCAATGGACAGCACAGTCAACATGGGGTTGACCGTGGGCATGTCGGGAAAAACACCCGCATCAGCAATGCGAATACCGTTCAGACCGCGGACCTTCAATTTGGGGTCGACAACGGCCTTCGGGTCACTGGTAGTGTCACCCATCTTGGTGGTGCCGGCCGGGTGGTACACGGTGTGGGCAGCGCGACGGCCGTATTCGGAGAGATCCTCGTCGGTCTGGATCTTAGGGCCAGGGGCAATCTCACGCTTGATCCAATCCTTGAAGGGCGACTGCTTGGCGACCTCACGTGCGGCCTTGAATCCGGCAACGATGGTGGCAGCGTCGTAGCCCTCAGGGTCGGTGAAGTAACGGAAGTCGAGGGCGGGCTTCACGGAGGGGTCGGCCGAAGTCAAGTAGAGACGACCGCGAGAACGGGGACGAGGGATGTTAGGGGTCATACAGAATGCATCCTTGGGCACGTCATATCCAAGGCGCTCCGTGTTGAGACAGAAGGGAATCTGGTAGCAGTGCATCATGATGTCGGAAGCCCGGCCGTCATCGCCATTAGCATTGGCAGCCTCGCGACGCAGGAAGATGGCAGCGTCCGAATCCATGACGGTCTGGTTGGGAGGAACAGGCTGGTTCAGCTCCCAGAGGATGATAGTCTCGGGGTGGTCGAGAAGGTTCTCACCAACACCAGGCAGATCCTTGACCACAGGAATGTTCAGCGACGACAGCTGCTCGCGGGGTCCCAGTCCAGAGAGCAGCATCAGCCGGGGGGTGTCGATAGCACCGGCACACAGGATGGTCTCCCGCTTGGCGCGCAGAGTGCGCTTAACACCGGACTGGAGGGTGATATCGACACCGGTGACGGTGTTCCCTTCAACGTTGACGCGCGACACCCACGCGTTGGTCAGAACAGTCAAGTTGGGGCGCTTCTCTTCTCCGCGCAGGATAGGGTGGATGTAGGCGACAGAAGCGCTGCTGCGGCGGCCATCGTCGGGGTTGTAGGCAACGGAGAGGAAACCAACACCGTCGTTCAGTTCACCCTTGGAACGGATCTCCTTGTTGAAGTCGGAAAGAACGGGGATGTTCAGGGCAGTAGAACAGGATTGAACCCAGTCCTTGCAGAGCTGGTTACGGTGGTTCTCGTGGACAGGCTGGACAGTGTTGCGCAGACCGTCGAGCAAGCGGGTAAAGGTCTCAAAGCCCCAACCCTTGCAGCCCATCTTCTCCCATCTCCGGCAGTCATACTCGAAGGGACGGAACGAGATGAGAGTGTTGTGACTGGAGCAACCACCCAAGACCTTGGCGCGCGAGTGACGAATGTGGCTGTTGCCTAGAGGAATGTTAATCTTGTTCCTTTAACCTCCTCTTTGGACTCTATCTGTATTGACACTTACCCATGGGCTGTTCGACAGTGGGATAGTCATAGTCGAGCTCGCCTCCCAGCAGGTTGAGCCACTCTCTAAGCTTCAGGACGCGGTCATCCATGTAGTCACTGGGGCCACCCTCAATGACGAGAATGCGCTTGTTGGGAAGGTACTCAGCCAACCGACTGGCAATAACACAGCCAGCAGTGCCACCACCAACGATGATGTAGTCGTAGTTGTTGACATCGCTGGCGGGGAACTCACTGGTGGTAACGGTAGTGGTAGCCATGTTGAATGAAGCCGGAAAGACGAAGCTGCGGAGGAGGACGGAGGAAGGAGAAAGTAGACAGTAGAGAAGGGAAAAAAAGAAAAGAAGTCGGAGAAAAAGAAAAAAAGATTGGAACCAAATTGAATTTAAGACAAAATGCGGTGATACTTTTTTTTTTTTGTCTCTTTTTTTTTTTTTCTTGGACTGCTCCTAATCAGGCAAGTGGACCGTCATCCAGCGGCATCATTTGAGCCTGGGGGTTATACAGACAAGAACTCCAAGCATTCCACACTTGCAGCATTACCTAAAACATGTTGAGAGCATTGAATCACGTTGTTCCAGGGCTTCTGCTCCGTCGACCTGCTATCAATCTACGTTTCTTTTGGCTCTATTAAAGACCAAATAAGGTTGTTTTTCTCACTTTTTGCGGATTTCGCGACGTCACCGCTCAAGGGAACTAATCCAGATTGGGTAAAGTGTCCTGTACTGATTAGTCCCGCCGAGAGATCGTACGATGTACTAGGCCCAATGCGGCTAGTCTCGGATCGGAAATTCTCACCGACCGGTCTGGGATTAATTTGCCTTATTTTGATGACATTCTCTATCACTAGTACTAAGCATGGAGTATTATGTATAGATAAGAACTAATGCAACACCTAGATATCGTTTCTTAGCAGAATCAGGAAAAAATAAGCATCCAGGAACCTCGGAGCTGGTCCTATCTTATCATCGGGCAACGCTCCGTTCCGGTGGAGTCATCCACTTTTTTTTTTCTTTTGCGTAATGGCTCGTGGGCGGTGTGGGATTCTGCCCACACAAGTCTGCAGTTGCCAGGGTAAATTTGTAAAGCTTCACTACTTCTCAAAGGTACTTCAATCTATACAACCCCCTCTTTTCCTTCTCCTCCTCCTCCCCCCTCCTCATTTGAAGTCTATTATACATCACAACTGCTACCATACCACCCATAATGTCCTCCGACGTTCAACCCCCCCGTCAGCTCTTCTACGACGGTGAAATCAAGTCCGCCACTTCGGGCAAGTCCTTCCAGACCTTGAACCCTTCCAACGCAAACATTTTGGCCGACATCCATATCGCTTCCAACACTGATGTCGACGCGGCCATTGCGTCCGCGGACCGTGCTTTCCCCTCGTGGTCGCAAACCCCTCCTGCTGCTCGTGCGCGCATCCTCCAGAAGGCCGTCGCTTTGCTTCGGGAGAGAAACGACGAGATTGCCCGCGTTGAGTCTCTGGACTCAGGCAAGGCTTACACAGAAACCAGCACCGTTGATGTTCTGAGCGGTGCTGATGTGTTGGAGTATTACGCTAATTTCATTGGTGGCGGCGGTCTAAACGGCGAGACTACTCAGCTCAGAGAGGATGCGTGGGTCTACTCCAACAAGGCTCCTCTGGGTGTTTGCGCCGGAATTGGCGCATGGAACTACCCTATCCAAATGTAGGTGCTCTCGAAGGCTATGCCTAATTGCTTCGTGCTAACCAATTTTTAGTGCCCTCTGGAAGTCGGCACCATGCTTGGCCGCAGGAAACACCATGATCTACAAGCCCAGTGAATACACCCCTCTTCACGCCCAGACGCTCGCAGAGATCTACCGAGAAGCCGGTCTTCCCGCTGGTGTGTTCAACGTGGTCTACGGCGCGGGTGATGTTGGTGGGTATTTGACCTCTCACCCGACTATCGTCAAGGTTTCCTTCACCGGCCAGGTGAGCACCGGACTGAAGGTGGCCGGATCCGCTGCCGGTAAAATGAAGTATGTGACTATGGAACTGGGAGGCAAGAGCCCGCTCATCATCCTCCCCGACGCTGAACTGGACAATGCGGTGAACGGCGCCATGATGGCCAACTTCTACAGTACGGGTCAGGTGTGCACCAACGGCACTCGTGTGTTTGTGCCCCGTCGCTGGAAGGAGGCCTTTGAGAAGCGTCTCCTCGAGCAGGTGGAGCATGTTCGTCCAGGACCTTTGTTTGATGAAGCCACCAACTTTGGCCCATTGAGCTCTGCGATCCATCAGGAGAAGGTCACCGAGTACATTCGTCACGGAATTGAGACGGACAAGGCTAAGCTCCTCTACGGTGGCCTTGGCAAGCCTTCGCTTCCCAAGGACCTGGAGAATGGCTACTGGGTCCGTCCGACCGTTTTCACCGACTGCACAGACAACATGAAGATTGTCAAGGACGAGATCTTCGGTCCTGTCATGTCGATTCTCTACTACGACACCGTCGAAGAGGCTGTCTGCCGTGCCAATGACACGGAACTCGGCCTCGCGGCGGGTGTCTTCACCAGGGACATCAACCAGGCGCACCGTATCACCGGCCAGCTGCAAGCTGGTATCACCTGGATCAACACCTGGGGTGAGAGTCCGGCCGAGATGGCTGTGGGTGGATGGAAGAAGAGTGGTCTCGGTGTCGAGAATGGTCGCAAGGGTATTGAGGCTTGGTTGCAGAATAAGAGCACTTTGGTGGACATGAGCGGCACTGTGCCTACCGTTTTCGCCAAGCTGTAAGCCCTTGTTTCCTTTTTCTTTTCGTGCGTTATAAGCGATGTAGCATGTAGATTGGATCTGATGATAATTCAAAAGTACATGAAGAATATATATAGCAAATAAATCCGGTCATGTCTATTAAGGTTCGATTCGATATACAAGCAATGTCGCTCTTGGAAACTCATAAGTATATAACAGCATCGTAGTCACAGCATATATATAATAGAATTGTATGTCAAAAAAAAAAAAAAAAAAAAGGGCAAAAAAGCCATCTGGCCGAAGAATCAAATCAAA
>NW_019170454.1:1705706-1759325 GCF_001890805.1 Aspergillus glaucus CBS 516.65
AAAAAAAAAAAAAGAGGAAAAGAAGGAGACAACAGGAAGCAAAGCAATCCTAAAGTTTCTACTGGGTTATAGGTCGGTAAACCATGTAAAAATGGCAATTAGTTGGTAGTTACGCGGGATCCCATCCGATCAAAAATCAATTCATCCTTGAGCATCGAGTCCAGTCCACTTACGGCCGAGTCGACCATTCGGGAGGACATGCTATCCGGGGTCAACTCGTCATCATCAAAGGATCGCTGAAGCTCCGTATTGATGCGCAAGGTTTGAGGCACCTTCGTAGGCATTGCCTTCGGGGTTGGCTGCTGTTGAGGAACGTAGGTCATCGGTGTCTTAGGTCTGTAAGCCAACCACGGGCCCTGGGTACGGGCATCCGTGCCGGCCTGTTCAATCCCTTCGAAGTACCGGACAGTCTTGACTTTGAGCTCGAGGGTTGCATCCCGGTCACATACGATGAGCGGGTGCCGGTGGAGCTGCAATGCAGACAGTGTCCACATGTGGTTGACGGGGCCTTCGAGGCCTTTCTCCAGAGCAACTGCCTTGTGTGGACCCGTTGCCACAATGACAACTTCGCGCGCGTCCATGATGGTCTGGATACCCACTGTCAGGGCCATGCGCGGCACCTTGGACAGGTCATTATTGAAGAAGCGCGAGTTGGCCAAGATGGTGTCGTATGTCAGGGTCTTGACACGCGTGCGGCTGCTCATTGAGGAGCCAGGCTCGTTGAATGCAATGTGACCGTCTGAGCCGACTCCTCCGATAAAAAGTTCAATACCACCGTAGCTGACGATACGGTCTTCGAATGAGGCGCATTCTGCGGCTAGGTCCGGGGAATTTCCGTCCAGGATGTTGATGTTCTGTGGCAGAATGTCGACATGCGAGAAGAAGTGCTTGTACATGAAGCTGTGGTAGGATTCGGGATGTTCACGGGAGAGGCCAACATATTCATCCTATCTTGCATTAGTATAAGTGCTTCTTTCCAGAGAGTCTGGGAGGCAATACCATGTTGAACGTCACGACATTCTTGAACGAGATGTCGCCAGCCGTGTAGCGGCGCACCAAGACATTGTATATGATCTCCGGGCTGCTGCCGGTAGGGAGTCCGAGTACGAAGGGCCGGTCCGGGGTTGGCTGGAATGTCTTGATGCGTGCTGAACTGAATTAGCAAGCTGCACGTTTGAAAGCAATCAAGTAGCAAACAGAGGGATACATACTGATGATGTAGTCTGCGATATATTCTGACACTGCCAGAGCATCTTCCCTGACGATGACTCTCCTAGAGCCAGTTAGTCTAGTAGAATAAAGCGGCGAGAAGAGGGATGAGATACATTTTGAGGGCTGCGTGAATACGTCACTAAGAAGCTTGATCAAACGATAAGGCAGTACAAGAGAAACCCTTGGGTTTGTGTATATATGTATATAGATGAAGAATAATAGGAGAAGAAGAGCAGTCAAGAATCAAAAGATAGAATAAGAGGAGGGGTAAGAAAGAGAAAGACAGAAAGACAAAATGTCCAGGCCTCCATCATAACCACCCATGGATCCGTTGCAGTCATGGTGGAGAGACGCCCAAAGAGTGACATTTGCGAATGCGACTCATTCTACGCTATAGTACTGTACTGACATAGCCAAGGTCTTGTTTCTGACGAATCCAATATCCAAAAGTAGCAAATGAACTTCTTTATCTCCATCAGGTGCGCAGGTCTCCTTTTCCGGTCGTGGCGAAGATGTCTGCCCTATCTCCAGGTGATATACTACTACTGGTAATTTCGCCGGTTCCATAGAATATATGACGCATTCCCCTTCTCTTGTATTCTCTCTCCCCCTTTTGCCTGTGCCTGTCTTTACCTTTTCTGTGCCTCCGATTCTCTACCTGTCATCTAGTGTTACAGTCGGAGGTGCCATTTTATTATCGGGATGATATTCATCGTCATCCCGCAATCAGCATTGCATGACTAAGTATGATACCTGACTCCACCGTTGCATTCGAAGTGTCATTTGGGGAGCCGCTGTTGGATCCAAGGCAAGTGCAACCGTTGTATGGAACGGTCCGTATGGTACGGTATGGTACGACACGGTATGATATCCCCGCATGTTTCAGTATGGTCATGGTCACGTGGTTAGTCCGAGGCAAAGAAAAGGAAGCAAACTGGACAAACATGCTCATTGTTCTCCCGATACGGTCGATGGATTGAGATTATCTATCTCTCTGTCACTATCTTGTCGATGTCTACGATGCGCGGTCCTGATAGCCGCTGACTTCTTGTGCTAGTTATAGCTTATCTCCCGGATGTCAGACAACGGTTTCGGGATAGTTACACACATTCCTCGGCTTCCGTTTGCGGTTCTCGTTTCTCATGGCACATGGCAGCTGCATTTCTCCTCACCCAATCCGGCTGATGCCCCTCCCCACCGCTACAACCTACTGCTCCTACCTGTTACCATAATTCCATACGCCATCGCGAAAACAGCTAGAAGCTAAGCTATCTAGCTACTTTTCGTTTGTTTGATTGGCTTTGACAGGGTCTGGGGGAGAGGGAACATAGGGTTTCAACCCCTTCCTCCCTTCCCCCAATTGTCGCTGGCATACCTCGCTTCTCCAATTCAGGGCCACAATGGCCCCGAATGAGGAGTTATTGCCCTCTGGTTGGGAGGATCTTGATAGGTAGGGCTCTTATCGATGATTTCTTGGCGTTATCTTGTTTGTGTAGACTTGGTGGTGTGCATTGCTGACAGGGTCATTATGGCCTACGGCCTTTCCCATGTCCTTATAGGCAGATGGGTCAGCTCTTTATGATGGGCTTTGATGGGACCTCTGTCAATCCTCAGATTCGTTCACTCATTGAGAATCATTACTTGGGTTCTGTGTTATTATCAGCCAAGAATCTAAAATGTATTATCTTTTTCTCTTCTTTTCTTAACCATCATAAGTATAAGCAAACTAATAGTGAACAGCCGCAGAGGAGGCAACGCGACTGGTTCTCGAATTGCAAACCATTGCCCGGAATGCGGGTCATCCAGTACCTCTGTTAATTGCCCTGGACCAAGAGAATGGCGGGGTTAATAGCCTGTATGATGAAACCTATATCAGACAGTTCCCTAGCGCAATGGGAGTCGCGGCGACGGGTTCCCAGGCCTTGGCGCATGAGGTGGCCCTCGCGACAGCGCAAGAGCTCAAAGCCGTTGGAGTCAACTGGATCCTGGGCCCAGTTCTGGACGTCTTGACAAATGTCAAGAGCCAACCGCTGGGCGTCCGCACGACGGGCGATGACCCGCAAGAGGTATCGCAGTATGGTACGGAGTTCATGAGAGGCTTCCAGGAGGCGGGTCTGGCAACATGCGGCAAGCATTTCCCATCGTATGGCAATCTGGAATTCCTGGGGTCGCAAGCGGACGTTCCCATCATCACCGAAACGTTGGATCAGCTCAGTTTATCGGCACTGGTTCCCTTTCGTAATGCAATTTCCCACGGCTTGGATTCCATGATGGTGGGCGGGGTGTCCATGTCATCCGCAGGGGTCAATGTCATGCATGCCTGTTTGAGTGAGCAGGTTGTAGATGACTTGCTCAGGAAGGACCTAGATTTCCGTGGAGTGGTGGTCTCAGAATGCCTGGAAATGGAGGCGCTGACTCACAACATCGGCGTGGGCGGCGGTACGGTGATGGCGAAGAACGCAGGCTGCGATATTATTCTTCTTTGCCGGTCCTTTGCTGTGCAACAAGAAGCCATAAGTGGACTGAAACTCGGGGTCGAGAATGGGATCATCAGCCGCGGTCGGATCGAGCAATCCTTTCGTCGTGTTTTGCAAATGAAAGCCCGATGCACATCCTGGGAGCAGGCGCTGAACCCGCCAGGGCTGCATTCGCTGACTCAGATGCAGCCCAGCCATACGAGTCTTGCCAAGAGAGCATATGGCGGTTCCATTTCAGTGATGCGCGATAAGAGGGATTTGCTGCCGCTATCTGGCATCCTGGATCCGAACGAGGAACTCTTGTTGCTAACACCATTGGTGAAGCCGCTACCCGCCTCGGCTGTATCGCGGTCTGTGGCAGCACATCTAGGTCTGTCACTCGAGGATCCTATTGCCTGGGATCGGACGGCCTCGGTTCTCAGTGGCGAAAGCGTTTTCAAGGAGCTAGGACGGTCCCTCTCACGGCAGCGGAACGGTCGGGTGTTACACACGTCCTACACAACCAATGGGGTCCGTCCTATCCACGAGAACCTAATCGAGCGAGCTAGTGCGGTCATTGTTGTCACAGCAGATGCAAATCGACATCTGTACCAGCATGGCTTCACAAAGCACGTGTCGATGCTCTGCAGGATGTCGCAAGCAGGGCAACCACGCGAGAAGCCCCTCGTGGTCGTGGCAGCTAGTTCCCCGTACGACTTTGCGACGGATCGGTCAGTTGAGACCTACGTCTGCACGTACGACTTTACGGAGCCGGCGCTGGAGGCACTGGTACAGGTGCTGTACGGGGAACTGACACCAACCGGATCCCTGCCAGGGTCTATCAGCCGTAGTCAGAAGCTGCATCAGGCGAGACAGCATTGGCTGGTGGAGAATTGGAACGAAGAACGAGATGCTCATGCGTTAGATGCCTTGCTGGATATTGTTCGAGCGGATAGCGCGCAGAATTCGGAGCTGCAGGGAGTGACATCCAACAGCTTCCTGCTCCGACGAGCAGAAGTGGTCGAGGCCCATCTCGTGGTAAGGAATAGCAGCACGCAAGCCCTTTACGGGTTTTGCTCGACGTACTTTTTCCGATCGACTGGGACCGGTATTATTGGATCATTGATAGTGGACCCATCGCGACGAAGACTATCGATCGGGAGATCACTCCACCATCGGGCCATTCACACGCTACTCCAATGCAAAGGAATCAAGCGATTCCAGCTAGGCTCGCGACTTCCTGGGATATACTTGGGCATCCCGGCCACACACCCAGTGGAGCGGAAGCGGCTGCGGCAGTGGTTTGCAAATTTGGGCTGGAACACAGCGCTGTCGCGGCCGGTGTGCAGTGTGGTGCTGCGCAATGCGACAACATGGACACCGCCAAACGGGCTTGTAGACACGCTCCAGAACCATACGGCAGTGCGGTATGATTTGGTATATGGATGGGACTATGCAGATGTGGTGTTGGATCATGTACGGACGAACTCGCGGCCAGGGCTGCAGGACATCTACCATGTGGCTCTGGGAGACGCACCGGACTGCGGAATTATCCGGGCGCTACGGGCAGACGACGGGGAAATGCTTGGCAGTGTAGTCATTTACAATGCGCGATCGGTATTGGCAGCGCACATGGCGGCACTGAAGAATCAACCGGTTCTGGCGGGCGGGGTCTCGTCTCCGGTGATTTCCCCATTGGTGGGAGAGTATGCGACAGTTCTGCAGGGACTGATATTTCTGGGAATCAAGCAGAGCCGCAAGCAGGGGGCGAAAGCGGTTGTCTTGGATTGTGTGAGTAGAGTTCTCTTTCCGGTCTGCCTTTTTTTTTTTGGGGGGGGGGGGGGGGGGGGGGGGGGGGGGGGGGGGTGGAACGATAAGGACTAACCGGGAATAGGTGAATGGAGACAGCAACTTGGATTGTCTATCTAGAATGGGATTCGAGATGTTGCATCGATTCGAAGAAGTGAATTGCGATGCGACGGTATGGATGGGGCCTCATCCATAGTATTGTGTGTCTGCCTTTGTGCATTGGTACATAATAATAATGACTACATACTCCGTACTGTATGGTTCTAGTGTATATAGTATTAACTGAGTGGTTCCGATTGGACGATATGAGATGAACGATCACAGCTGGACGCATCCAATCAGACAGGAGGAGATGACTAGATACGGTATAGCGCTAGATCGCCCTCGGATGATCCACGGCGGAAAGTGGCGGCAGGTGGAGCACTGTGACTGCTTGCGGACACTTCTGGACAAAAGTGATATTGTGATGAACGCAGACTATTGACCAGTATCTCTGGTTCAACTACTGTATGGAGTAGTCAAGTCTTTTCTTCTCGTTCCTTGTTCTACTCTTCTGTTCTACTTGATGGTCAAACTGTGAGACATGACCGGATCAGGACTAGTACCCCTGGAGGGCTGAGCGGGGTCTGGCCGGTGACTGGCGGCCCGTGGGACGGGTTGGTACGGTTATGTACGGTACGGTACGGTACCTTCAGTATCACGGCTGTCAAACCTACTGTATGGCATGGATAGCTCAAGATGTATCGACATTTCTATCATTATACAAGTACTCTATTGACAAGACTCCATATCCTGTAATTTTGTACTCTGTAAGCATACGAATTCGGAGAAAAAAGAGACTCTGTTCCCCGGGTTTCGGTGGGGTCTGCGCACGAGCCTTGACCCGCCTTGCCTGATTCAGAAGCGTTTACTGTATTACCATTCTCGTTCAGTTGCAATGTCCTGGTAGAATACTGTTTCAACAGTACTAATTGGAAGATATACATACACTATTATTACTTGTAAAGAAAGAGAGCAGAGTAATAGTACATAACAACAGGCCAAAAAGTCGCAGATCGATCGACAGACCCGCGACGGACACTAACAGCAGACAGCTGTATGTACAAGTATAGACTTACTACTATGTAAAATGTACCAAGACATGTGACTTTTCAACTCAGTATTTAAAATCATACAGCACAGTATATAAAATAATAACAAAAGGCATTTTATTGTTCCGTCTGCGGTGTTTCTTGGACTTGGTAATACTTACTTACTGTTCTCCGCTCTCCATTCTCAATCTCTCAATTCTTCGCCTCTCCACACTTTTCTTCTCTCACCAGAAAAAAAGAGATTCAATTCAAAACTTCCGCAATGGTTGTTCCCACTTTCTCGCTCTGATCCTGTTTGCATCATTGCGTCTCTCGCTCTTTTCGGTCGTTTCTGCGCGTTGCGATCGTATCTTCAGCCTTTTCTCTCTCTCTCTCTCTCTCTCTCTCTCTCTCTCTCTCTCTCGAACCCTTTCCCTCTTCTGTTCTTGTTTTCTCCTCTTCGCTGTCATTCGTTCTTTTCTTTTACTTGACCTTTTTCTTTTCTTCTTCTCTTCTCTCTTTCTTTCCTCTCTTCTCCCCTTTCCCTCTCCTCCCCTCCTACTGTCCCTGCGCGGTGTTGCTCTCCGCCAATTGACCGACGGGTATCCCTCTCTGTTCCTCCTCCTCATTCTTCTCTTCCCCTCTTTTCCTCTCTCTCCGTCTGGTCCGATCAAATCACTGCCTCTCTTATCATGGAGGGTTTCGATACCATGGCCATGCCCTACTTGGCCAGTCCCTTATCGCTCGGCAATCTCCAAGGTGTGGACTATCTCAGCTCCGTCCCGGGTATGGATCTTCCTGATCAACCCTCCAATTTTGATTCGGAGACGTTTGTCAGGTACGTTTTTTCCTCCTTCTTATAATGAAGGGAACATTGTACTGAGACCTTGGGGCGACCAGTGGCGATGACCCTATGGCCTTCTCCTCTCAACATGGCTTATCCGCACCATTGAAACACTTCCCCTCCGGCTATGAGGATCCCTTTGCGACAACCGACATGGTCTCCTCGTTTGAACAGGTCCCGCCCGAGCAGCCCCCACCCCCGGATTCGTCAATCGATCATAACAATAAGCTACTGAGCTTTTCTGTCCCCGTCTTCAACTTCACCCTGCTCGACTATTCCCTTCGCAGGACCTCGATATCCATGTCCGCTCAGTTGCATGGCATGTTCTTCCTTGCGGAATCGCCTTGGACCACCTCTCCCGCAGAGCACGCGCCACCCCAGCAGGGTGCAGAATTGACATGCTACCGCCGCAATCTGTTCCAGATAACCGGTTCCGTCACGTTGCCCCGCAGTTTGCGCTACATTATGACCGATCAGGGAGACCGGATACCCATCCTTGCTCAGGAACTCACCGTGTCAGCCACGGAGTCTGTCGAGGGCAATTCCGTTAAGATCATCTCCGTGCCTTGGAAGACCCCCGCTGCCAATAGCAACAATGGAAGTGGCAACCCTCCTGCTCCCGTTGTCGAAGAGAATCCCCCGCCCAAAGTCGAAAAGGAACCGCCCCCGATCCCCTTGGACATCATGGCTGGTCAGGACATGGACACCGACTATGCCACCTTCCCCATTGCATGGAAGCGTCTGCAATTCCGCGTCGCAACCGCCAACAATGGTCGCCGGAAAGAGCTGCAACAACACTTTGTCGTCCGTCTCAAGGTCGTCGCAACCTTGTCCACTGGCGCCAAGATCCCCATCAGCGAGATTCACTCGGCCCCCGTCATCGTTCGAGGTCGCAGCCCGCGCAATTTCCAGTCCCGCAAAGATTTGCCTCTGAGTGGTAGCGCTGCTGCATCACGGAAGCACACCCATGCAGCATCAACTTCGAGCGCCATCAATCGTACCCCAACCAGTGAATCGACACCCCGTGCTAGTATGACGCCAGCTAGAACGACCAATAACAGGTCCACCGTCAAAAGTAATTCTCCGGATACATCAATTTCAGTGGCCTCCGCAGGTGTAGTGCAGCAGCAGGCATCTCCTCCCGACTGGGCCAGAATGCCGCAGACAGCACGAAGTAGTACTGGGTCGTTACCCGCTCAAATACCATCTCTTTATCAATCGCAACCGAGTCCGGACTTTCCCCAGGGCACACAAATACAACAACAGCGTGCCCATTCAATTGCAGCCCCCATCAATCTATCAATATTGGAGGATGAAGATAGTCACACACTCGATCCCAATGATCCCCCTACAACCGTGTCATCATATTCCAGCAATGACCTATCGCACAAAGACCTCACCTGGGATAACTCTGTCCCTCCTGCAAAGATGCGAAAACTGTCCCATGATGTTTCGCGGACAGAGCCCCAGAATGTCAATTCATCACTACCCCTCCTGAATACCACAAATCTACAACAGCCATTCACATCCTCGTTGCCCTTCCCCAATGATAATGCCGACTTACTTTATGAGTACTTTCCCCTGGGTTTAGATGATTGGCAAACACCTGTTGATGCAGTATACCGGCCCCATGTGGTACATCATACCACAATGCCGGAGACCAAGTTTGTCACAGCCCGGGGTCGAAGCAAGCGGTATTTTGCAGAGGATGTTTATTAAAGAGGTGTGTTATTTATAAAAAGAGAAAAAGGAAAGGAAAATAAGTTTACTAGTCTGGGTTGCATTGTTGGAATATACGTCCGGGTTATATATTTGGGTCGGTGGGTTTAGGCGTTTATATTTGGTTTCTTTCGTCATTATTTTCTTCACTACCCCGGAGTTTTGGTTATGGATATCTCACCCTTAGGGTATCGGAGTGAGGTAACAGTCCGCTCCTCTTTTTCTCTTCCTCTTTCTCTTATTCGGCTGGTTTGTCTGGGACATTTGACCGAAGTCTCTGCTTCATTTTATAGAACCTTATCTCAAGGATCTACTTTTTAGGATAGATATCTTTTCAGATATTGTCGATCATGTCGACAAACATCATTTCTACATATACTAATAATCATCATAATAGCAAATGGATATAACATTAGCACACAAGTCTATCCAAATTATACTCTTTCGGCTCCTTTTTCAATTACTAAATGGTAAAAAGAATCACAAATATCCAAGCCCGCTACCACTTATAGCCTCTAGATCTGCCCTGATCTCCCACTCATTCGCACCCACTCTAGTGGCAATCTCAGTCTTACGCTGTTTGCCCAGATCCAACCACTGACACAGCAGACTACCATCAACCATTCCCCGCCCCGCAGCCCCGTCACTCTCAATCGCCCGGAACGCACGAGGATTCAATCCACAAGGATGTTCGATGGTATTAGTGAGCTGGGACTGCAGTGCCGAGAGACGACGGTACGATTCCTCCGCAACGGGCGTGATGAGACCCACGGAGCCGTTCTGCGTCGTGACGAGGACCTGGTGGTTCGCGGTGTGAACTTCGTCGATGTCCATCTCGTCGGGTTGGAGGAGGGCTTGTTCGGAGGAGACGGCGGTTCGGGGGAGGAGGGTTAGAGTGGTTGCGTAGTGGCCGAGGTGGAATTTGCTGCGGCTTAGGAGGCGGTCGCCGTTGGATGATTTGGGGTCTGTTTTGGGTTAGTTTGGTGTCTTGGCGGAATTGAGAAAGAAAAGTGGGATGGGAAAAGCTTACCCTCTGGGTCATATTGCAGGACGTGAAGGTTGCAGTCGCTATCGGCGACTAGAATGAATAGTTTGTCGCCTTCTGGGAGGAAATCTGCAGCGACGACCTCGAGATATTCTGGGTCTTTGCCGAACAGACTCATCTTATATGGTTCCTCCTGTATAAATTATCAGTCTATGTTCCATCTTGGAAATCGTAAGGCGCATACCGAGTAGCCCGCAAACCAGGTCCCCTTCACGGCGTCACTCAGTATACACATTCCAGTGCCTTTGAGTTCCTTGACCACGTTGACATAGCATTGCATATCCATGAATGCAACGGGGAGAAGGCTGCCGTCTTCCTTAAGACCCCTAACCATGCACTTCTGCCCCTGTGCGGCAATGAGAAAGCCCTGTCCGCCAATCCCAGACAACGCCGTCACAGCGCCTCGAACTGGTTCCTTGCCTATGAGTTTCAGTTTGCGGTCTGTTTCCTCCTTCTCCGGGTCCGGAACCACTTTGATAACCTCGAACACGTATATGCAACCGCGCGCGGGTATGTCTTCGCCTCGGGCAATGGCTGTTCCGACAACGATCATGTCCTTGCGCTCGTGCGTGTTCTCCGAAACCTCGAGATTTATGTTCTTGACCGCCATCACATGCTCGGCAGGGCCCAAAGGATAGCTACAAAGCAAGTTAATATATGTGTATATAGTAATAAATTCTCAATCGCTATGGTCTCATACCTATCAATGACAGACCATGTTTTTGGACTGACGACTTTGAGCGAGCTTTGGTCCACCTCGGGCAGAAACGAGATAACTAGGATGCATTAGCTTATTTCTCACCATGTGTGGTTCCAGACTGACCTTCATTACGCCATTCAGTATGGAGCTCGTCATCTTCAGGTAACTTGAATTCGGCCTTGTGGCTAGTCCCAAGTACATATGTTTCGGACGAAGAAGAATAAGCCACATGGTCGACATTCTCCCCTATGTGAACCTTTCGCAATGTCCACGAATAGTCGAATTGAGTATCTTTAGGCAATTGACATGCTCGAATGACATCCTGCAAGTTTGATCAGCGCGTATGCCCCAGAAAAGGAAGAGGAAAATACATTTGAATCCACATAAACAAAGCCGTCAATGCATCCAAGAGCAAACGAGTCAAAGCTACTTAGACCGCGTACATAGTCCCCCCTTAGGCGTATGACATGAGGCACACATGTAGGTGTCTTGACAACAAAACCTGCTGATGCACCTGGCATGAAGACGGCACGTAACCCCGACACATTGGGCAATATACGCAATGGTTTAGTCCCTTGAAAGCCCACATTCGAATTGTCCGCATCCAAACTGGAAGGGACCTCTGGTAGAAAATGGTTCGCCTCCCTAAAGAAACGCAAACTAAACGGCTCTCCGTCCGTTGTGCCTGGGGCTAAGTATGGCCTGTATATGAAAAGGTCGTCGTTCTCGGTTCGCACCTGGGGCCATGTCAGTTTCATGTAAGAAGGGATTGAACGGATTCAAGGTAAATGCATACGATCAAATACGGCTGGCTACTATATGAATCTCCGAGGTCCGCGACAACGGCCTCGACTAGCTTCTCACGCGTAGCCGATCGTTTTGGTGGGTCAATTGAGAGAATCGACTGCAAGCAATCAACCCCGTCGATTGTTGACAGCAGCTTTTGGTCAGGAAGTCGGAAAATCTGCAATTCGGAATTGTAAGTACAAGACTAAGAATTTGCGTTTCCGGTACTTACAAATAAATTTCCATCTGAGCTAAGCAGAAAGAGAAGAATGTCGCTCTCGTTAGAGCCATCAGGAGTTGATTCGGAAAAGGAAAAGACCTTGTTAGTATCTCGGTACAGACAGCATGAAAACCATTTTATCGAAGTAACGGTTTCATTAATCGGTAATTCGTCAAGGTCTCCACTGTCATCTGCTTGGAGAAGCAGTAACGTCGAATCATCCCGAAGAATCGCAAGGTACGGGTCTGCAAGGCTGGTGCTCACTGCCATTCGTTCCTCGCTGGTGTCTTCATCCCATACGGGGTAAATCTGGGCTAAACCCAAGTCTAATAAACCATCCTTCATTAGCGTCACTGTCACACTTCTTTTTTCCATTAGTACAACTACATCACTCACCAAGATCATAGCTTCTCACTTCGTTTCTTAGAACCTGGACTACCCGAGTCTTTTCTGCCAACACGCCAACATCGATTGTGAAATCCCCATTCGGGTTGAATTCGGGAGCTTCGAAAGATTTCAAGTCACTTCCATCCACAACAAATACTTCCGACTCTTCTTTGTCGGAATCCTTGATTTTCGGAATGATCACATAATGGCGGATCTCTTTCTTATCCGTTTTGTCGGTAGCGCTGGTCAGTGCCGTTCTTCTGTGGGCCACAGATGCTGCCCAGACATTGTCGGCCGAGTCAACCTCCATGGATGTAATGACATGAGGATCAATCGCGCGTTTCATAACCACCAGACTGCCATTTCTGTCAGAGCCTTGAGTGGCCACGAGTTCAAGCTCTGAAGAGACACCCTCGGCATTGGGATCCTTGCTCGTCACGTTCGAGAAGGATTTACCTAAAGTCACATCTCTCAGTGGACCGATGTTGGGCAATCTGTCGTCTACTCGGAGACTGTATGGCCCAAATGGCGATGTCTCGGTAGATGCACGACGCCCGTCGGCAGGCATATCAGGCGCTGATGAATATAGATCATCTTCGTAGGCGTCATCTTCGCTTTGATCCTCATCCGAGAGACCGTCAAAATCGTCCACATCATGCTTGAGCTGTGACCGCGGTTTCTTGGCGCCAGAGACTGGATTGGAACAGCTCACAAGCAACGAATCCGCATCCTCGCTACCGACGAATAGTCTCCCATCTCCAAGGAAAACGGAACATGACGGAGGTGACTTCATAATATTCCCGCCTGCGGTGGCAGGTAGAGGTTGCACCGAAATGCCAGAGACCGACCTTCCATCAAGCCTAAAATTGACCAAAACAAAATCACCGTTGGAAAGCACCATTAATAAATCACCGTTATTATCAGCAAGACGTTCAACTGTGCACCCTTCGAGGCGAAGAGCCAGATCTGATTGATCGGCCATTGAAAAGGCCGAAACCTGCCTAGAGAACTCATTGACCCCAACTGCGTTTGTTTTGCCTGCCTGGTCAACATGCACTAGCTCGTTGGAGCCAATGAGCAAAGCACCCCCGACAGGTGGTGGGAGAGCTACCACTTTGAAGAGATCACTAGGTAGTCTGGAGACCGAGAGCAACGTTGTGGACGCTCGCTGTTCCAAATCTAGCGTGAAAACAGTATAGAAAACAGCATCCTTCCTTTCATGGTGAAGCGCGGTTGAGGTTGAAACCTGAGAATACAAAATACCAAAAGTCGGCTCCCTATATTCATATAAAAAGGCGAAACTTATTGGATGGAGTAAGGAAGGGTCCAACGCGGCCACGGGCAAGACAAAAGACGAAGCATATGGGGTCTGGTAGGTCATGCCATTCTTGGTCTTTTCGGCATCAGCAGCATGGTTTCTCCCCTCGTCGCCTGAGTCATAATCGTCCATTACCAAGTCATCTCCGGGTTGATGGAAAGGTAGAATGGCAAGGTTCCGAATTCCAAAATTGAACACTGCACAACTACTGCTCGGATCCACACTGAGACTGCTGCCACAACTGCCCAAATCAGGCACCCAGGGACTACGGGTCAAATCATCCCGTTCATAATAGTGGATGGAAATGGTAGAGATGTTATGGCGCTCCTGATCCCATTCAATCAAGCTTAATTTTGCATTTCGAAACGCAATTAAAATGGCCTCTCCGCCACTTTTGGAGTTCAGAATCTTGACTCGGCTAAGATCAGTCACTGTTCCGGAAATAGGACATTCCTTCTCAAGGATCAGTTTCGTGGTCTCGGATTGCTCTGGTCTTGTTGACCCGTCACCGTTAATTCCACCTTCCGGTCGAGCAATTTTGAGCAGAGAGAAAATTTGAAGAAGCGATGTCCTCACAACCACCAGGTTAGTTGCAGTAGCAGAAAGGAAGGGTACCGTCAAGGCATGTGTGACCCCCGTCGGGGGCAACAGCTCAGTATAGCACTGCATGGTTTATCAACAATCGAATTTGGTTGGGAAACTTCTTAGACCATTCCCTCAGCTGCCACGAACAAACACAACCATTTCCGGTTTATAGAGGGCAGAAACAAAGCAGAGATTGGAACAAGGTTGAATTTAAAAGAATATAAATCAAAAAATAAAATCAATTGGGCGCATCTTGGCTCCCATGGATGGAGCTCTTGAAAACGCGGACGCCGAATGACCGGAGCTTTACACGTGACCGTACTGGCCGATTCGCGTTGCGATGACGTAATATGCTTGAGACTCCGGCTTCATAGTTGCCGTTTGCTTCTGGTCCCGATCCTATTTTCGTCCGGTCTATTTGTCGCAAATGTCAATTGCTTGATTGCAGCCACTTACAGGTCCTGAGGACTTCAACATGGCCCTTTTACAAACGTCCCTCATTTGGGTCGTATACGCCATTGTGATAACTATACTGATAGCAGTAGCCTCCATCTTCATCTATGTGTATCAAACGCCTCGCGATCGCTCCCCCTCGGTGACATTGACTTGCATCTTTGCCATCACCACTCTGTTGGCGACTGTTTTCCTGCTGCCCATTGATGTCGCTTTGGTTTCATCCACGACTTCTTCAGCCTTGGGTCGGCGCAAAGACTGGGCTTCTCAGGATGTGGTGGACAGAATAACTTATTCCTTGACGATAGTATACTATCTACTCTACTCCTTGGACGCCGTCCTTTGTCTGCTCGTGATTCCTTTCACCTACTTCTTCTACGAAGAATATGACGAGGTCGCTACCGAATCCGGAGAACAAACTATTTGGAAGCGCTTTTGGAGTGCTTTCAAATATACTATATGCTTTATGGCAATCATAGTTATATTGTTCCTCGTTGGCTTCTTTGTTCCTGTTTCGAAGAAAAGAGACGGTCAAGACTTGGACTATTTCAAGAAGCTGTTGACCGAGAATCGTAAGTGTCCCAGAACTCGTTGAATAGGTATATTTGTCTAACAGATCTAATCTATTATTAGATGGAGAGCGTGCGCTTACATTTACTCTCGGGTTGTTGACGACGATCGGTTTATGTCTATACGTCGTGTATACTTCGTCGGGCCTTGCTCTCCTCCCCATCAGTTTGATCAAAACAGCCCCTTCGGTTTCGAGTCCGAACCTAAAAGCGACCACCGGCATGCAGCTTGACAGCAATCGAGAACGGCAACGCCAGCTAGAAGGTCGATGTGGAGGAAATCCTGATATCCTGTCTTCGAAGGATCGCAGAGAGTTGGATACGCTCGTGCGCGAAGAAAGGACTTTGATTCGAAGACAACGGCTTGTGGAAGAGGCCCGGGGAGAAGGTCGAAGCTGGCTAATGAAGGCATGGATCAGAATCGAAGCTGTCTTCCGCCCAGTTAAATTGCTGGGTGGTTTTCTCTTGCTACTGATAGCATTCGCAACCTGGGTATCAATGGCACTGACGGCAATTGACAAGGCTAAAAATTCAGTCTGCAAGCACCGCTGTGGGTATATTCTTGGGCACATCAATGTCTTCAACCCAGTCAACTGGATTTTCGTGCAATCTGCCAAGGTATTCCCAGTCGACTATGTCATTTTCACTATCCTTGCGTTGCTATTCTTCAGCAGCTCCGTCATTGGCATTGCTTCTATTGGCATTCGGTTCCTTTGGATTAGGATCTTCCAGATTAGAAAGGGCCATACCTCTCCGCAGGCGCTACTCTTGGCGACGGCTATGTTAATGCTGACTGCCCTGGCTCTGAACTATTCTTTGTCCATGGTGGTTGCCCCTCAATACGCCACGTTTGGGCCGCAAACATTCTGCGATCGCCATCCTGGGCTCCTCGATGGACAACCCGATTGTTCTAGCAGCAAGCATCTCATCAAACCATGCTCGGAGCTGGCAAATAATTCGGCTGCGAAACGGGTATGTACACCCAGCGTGGCCAGTACATTCCTCAACCGAGTAACGATAAATTTCCCCTTCTTTGGCATCGTATTCTTCTGGGCTCAATTCATTTTTCTTGGTAAGCGTTATGCCTTCCCGCACTCGAACTGTACTCATATCGCGCGCTGCCAGGTATTTATCTCATCGTCTTTGTCACTTCAATGTTCCGCTCCCCCAAGTTGGACGAGCGCCAGCTCGACGAGGATGCAGAGGAGGCCGAAGAGGAAGGTCTTTTGGCGAGCACCGGAAGACGTTTCGATGCCACCTGGCAGGATGTCACGGGCAGAGCTACTAGGAGAAACGATAGGCGATAAGGCGTAGTGCTTAATTTTCTGTTCGGTAAACCGGCGTTTCTTTGGTGGGAATGTTCTGTATGAATATGTTACTATTTCATGCTTGACTATATGAAGATTTCATGGCAATTCATTGTATGTTTTTCAGTTCCCACAACATGGCATGCACACACATGGGTTCATAGAAAATGCTGTCATCTACGTTGTCACCATACAGGTCTCTGCTTGCCATTGTCCGAGCATGTATGTAAAATCGGAAGAGTCGGCTGCTGTCTTCCGCAACAACACAACCTGGGTATCAAGTGTCTCTGGCTCATCCATACCCCAGACCCTAATGGAAATGAGACGATGGGTCATTATCCCTTGTCCCAGCAGAACCTGCGTGGTATTTAGGGCCTCGCACGACCGTTCAACAATGCAAGAGCGCTCTCAAACGCTTTTACCACGTCAGTATCTATACGAGTTAAGTCAGTACCCCTACATTCCTCTTAAAATATAGGTTGGCAAATCCTACAATGCTTCCTTTTGTTTTCCAATCTTTCTTCAGAGTTCTGCACGTGCTGCATTTGTGTCTTGAACCTATAAAGTAAAGTTAGCCAGGGCTATTCTTCATCTGTACAGACACCTTGTGCTGATCAACCTTTTCAAGGCTCTGTCCTCGTCGCGTAAAACAGTGGTTTGGGACCATGCTACAAAGACCTGCCATGGAGCAATCAATAACATAGCCTTGAGGATACGAGCATAATAGGATTACCTCCAGCAATTTCGCGACTTGGGCTTGCAATTCCTCTTCAGATTTACCATGTTCTTCCATGGCTTTTGCGTATTTTTCCTCCAGCTGTTCCCAATCAGAGTCTCTGAGCTCTTCGGTCAACTGCTGTTTTTGTTGTTGTGAGTCCACGTGCTGACCAGCGCTGCTATTTTGCGATGCCAGTTTTGATGAATACAAATCATTGCGGGAGATAGTGCCCTCATTTTCTCTGCCAGCAGAATCCATAATTGCTTATACGTGATTTTGGGCTTTGGAATATGAACTCTAATATATCCGAGGTATGCGCGAAGATGCGGGGGAGGAAAAAACGTTGAACGATATAAAGACAGGAAGTTCTAGTCCGTAGTAGCGACCGATTGAATCACTGGTCTTTGGCCTTGGAGGCTTGAGGCTGCATCACTGCCCATAGTGATCTCTAAGGACCAACCAATCGGGCCGTTGTGCCTGTCGCAATGTCAGGTGACGTTATCTGACCGTAGGCAATCGGCCGGCCGTCGATCGGCCCTCCTACATTTACTCTCTACTACGGTATTCACTCATACCATGAAAGTGCCTGTCCGGTATTCGCGTCGTTAAATATCACAATATATGATCCTCCCTGTCGAAGCCAAGTCATGAAGAACCCTTGTTTCCATATCGTTAGTTTCGTCGGTGTACATCGTTGTCGGACTGGACAGTTTGAACTGCTCTTGATCAACCGCCAGAGGACCATGGGGCTGCGAGATTCTGGCGTAATATCCAACATCTGAGAAAAACACGAACGCTTGCGATGAGTTGCCACGTATGCTCTCGTGCTCCGAATCCACGGCTGCCTTTCTGTTGCGCAACATGTGCCCGCTCCCATCTATACCAACTGCGAGTCGAACATGCGAAAGTCCTCTTAGAAAAGGAAGCCATAGGGAAACAAATCGAAGATGCTGTCGCACATAGAGAAACTGATGGAGTGGTCCCCAAATCAGCTACTCAGGGTCATAGTCGCTGGACCGTCCAGGCTATTGCCAACAAACAAGCAAATTCATCCGCAAGGACAAAAGCGCTTAGGGACCGGGTTGAAGCTTTGGTCGCTGAAATGAACTATAAAAAGCTTGATATATCTCAGCGCAGACTCACCCTGGCACGGCGAAACTCTGACACTGAATCTGCGAAGTATCAACTTCTGGAGCGTGAAGCCGCCATGCTGACCGCAATACAAAACAATACCAGAAGGACGGAACACCTCTGGCACACTTTGCACACCAAGACAACAGATGCACGGATATTCCTCTGCCGGGAGGCTGCTAATATCTATGGATTGCGGCAGAAAAGCAAGAGGATTAATGGGGATAGCAAAGAGACCTACGTGCTTGGCGGTATGCCTCTCATAGACTTGCGAGATATGAATGGAAAGTTGAGGCCCTTTATTTTGATCCTGCTCACTTGAAACTAATTATTACTACAGGCGCCACAGCAGCTCACATATCCACATCCTTTTCTAATATTGCCCATCTCCTTGTCCTTATCTCACATTATTTGTCCCTGAGACTTCCGGCAGAAATAACTCTCCCGCATAGAGATTATCCAACGGCTACAATTTATGCGCCTGCAAGATCCTATCTACCCCGAGAACTGCCTTCAGGCTCGCCCGCTCAGTCATCATCGTCCGGCCCGGCAGCTTCGCGAACGCCAGATCCACAACACTACGCGCCCCGGCCTCGACCTTTGTTTATTGATAGAAGTCTGCCAAAGCTAGCGCGAGAGGACCCTAGAACATATGCTCTCTTCTTGGAAGGGGCCACACTTTTGGCTTGGAATGTTTCTTGGCTGTGTCGGACTCAAGGATTAAATCTGACTTCGGACTCATGGGAAGAAGTATGCGACATTGGAAAGAATATTTGGCAACTATTGGTTGCTCCTCCCATGCAAGCATCGACCCTAATGAAGGCATATGCCAGCCGTGACATACCATCGAAGTCGCGGGCTTCCAAAGATTCTCCGAAAACCACTATTCAACGAACGAAGACGTTCTCTATGCTGGGTCATTATTCCCATGGAACTGCTCATTCGTTCTTGGGCGCTTCAGAAGGCACAGAATTCATGCGAATGTGGAAGTTACCAACTCCGACAAAGGTAGTGGACAAATTGAAATCGACGCTGCTCGGAGAAATGGCAAGTGCCGAATGGGAATTACTCGAGAAGGAATGGGACGATGAGGTTCAAGAACCGCCTCAGCCTTTACAAGAAACCCGTGTCCCTGTCGAGCAGAGTCATGGGCGTGGTCTAGGGCCCGAAAGGAATGACAGCACTCATACAACACTTACTGGTGCAGGCATATCAAGAAACGAAGATGCCAAACCGGAATCCGCGAACGAGCCAACAAGTACCGGTCGATCAAAAGGGACCAGTGGATGGACTAAACTGCGAAACAGATAGCAAGCTAAGTGTCACTCAGCCATACTGTACTATATAATAACACTAGGACCATCCTCGGAGTGTTGTTCATAGCCTATCTAGGTATAGAGTTCTATATAAGTACTTTCCTAGAATTAGAATTGAGGATCTCGTCCGAGATATGTCTTACCTTCTCTAATTTAATGCTCGTTTGCTTGTCAGGGGTCTCAGCAAAGCAATCCATGTATGTTAAACGCATATGATTATCTTGATTCCATCGAAATAAATGAATTTCATGCATTTTGACGATGGTCGTGTTACTAAGCAGGAGATTGGTTGTAGTAAATTGATCGATAAGATTATCAGCTCTCTGCTTTTAACGCGTGTCCGAATCACTTCCGCGGATTGCGGTAAACCCCCTCCTTCGAGGGAAGACATCACCAAGACCTCGTACGAATTCCCCCATTTCTCGAATTGGGCTTCGAAGGTGCTCCGGATATAATCAATTGCACCTCGCGTTTCAACTTCTAGGCACCGCAGCAACTCCGGGGGCAGCTTGCTCGAGCAGCTGGGGCATTACGGAACTTTGCAGAGCTAGGAGCGTGCATTCAGGTCATGGAGGGATGAGAGTCTGAGGTTATACAAAGCATTAAAAATATGGACACTGGATCACTGGAATCAGACCCGGGGATACCTGGTGAGTACCCAGCAGTATTGCATCCGTACGGCCGTCCATTGTCGGATATCATGAACATGGTACCGCTATATTGCGATGCTGCGATATATCGTCTTCATTGGCTTTGCTGATTTTAAATATCGCACAGTTGTTTCACGCAGTTTTTCCTCAATTTCAGATATCCCTGCCGCTATTCTGAGAGCTGAACTTGCCCGGCGAAACGAGGTCAGGGACGAGGACGCTGAAAAAGCAACATGTGGCTCGACAAGAAGCGGTGCTTACAACACACCGGCGCATGTAATGGCGCTATTTCTTATCCTCGTGTTAAGCACATTAGGTATATAAGTCTTTATATACAGAAGAAAACCGTGACTGACTCGTGATGGCACATAGCATGCTCGTTCCCTGTCCTAGCCCGCCGATTTCCCCGTCTTCCAATACCACGCCGCTTCCTCTTCATCTCAAGACATTTCGGGACTGGTGTCCTGATCGCTACAGCCTTTGTCCATTTGCTACCTACGGCGTTCGTTTCTCTTACAGACCCCTGCCTTCCTAGATTTTGGAGCAAGAGCTATCGAGCCATGGCTGGATTTGTTGCTATGATCTCGGTATTTGTTGTCGTTTGCGTGGAAATGTTTTTCGCCATGAAAGGGGCAGGGCACGTGCATGCAAGCGGCTATGATAATCTGATCAACGAAGTGGAGCATGACGATCCTAGTGGGCTTGAAAATGACGGGTCTGGCTACTCACGAGTCAATTGGCAAGATGGAGCTGACGATATACATCTTGGGAGCATGCCAGCGGCCAATCGTCAACAAACAGCACCTGGGTCAGCATCAAGAATATCCGGTGACCACCGCCAACGTATGAAGGACATGGAGCCGGACAAGGAAAACGAGGATGCCGGTCTCGAAGAGCTTGAACCTTACGCAGATGGAGACTCCATGCTTAATGGAAGTGAATCTCATCGCCCTGTTCTACCAGTACACCGTCGGCAGACAGATCCTGGGCTCCCTAATCCGAATGCGCAGCGACAGTTGCTACAATGTCTTCTACTCGAGGCAGGCATCCTCTTCCACAGCATCTTTATTGGAATGGCAGTCAGCGTCGCTACGGGGGCTTCGTTCGTCGTGCTCCTCGTCGCCATTTCTTTCCACCAAACCTTTGAAGGATTCGCTCTTGGGTCACGCATTGCCTCGCTTATTCCAGATCTGTTTTCGCCAACCTCCATGAAACCATGGCTTATGTGTCTCGCGTACGGGACCACGACTCCCATTGGCCAAGCTATCGGGTTGTTTATGCATAATCTCTACGATCCCGCGAGTACAGCAGGTCTACTCATGGTGGGTATAACGAATGCAATCAGCAGCGGTCTCTTGCTTTTTGCTGGCTTGGTAGAACTTCTCGCTGAAGATTTCCTAAGCGAGTCAAGCTACGAAACTCTGAGAGGCAAGCGGCGCATTGAAGCTTGCATTGCAGTTGCAAGTGGAGCTTTATTGATGGCGTTAGTTGGTGCTTTTGCGTAAGGATAGTTGGTCAGACAGTTCGACCTATCTTCATTGCTTTATTAGCCTCTTTTGAATAGAACAATTTACCTTCCCCTCTGTGTGTGTATGAGTCTACTTGGATGATAATACTTGCTTTATTAAATTGGCTGTTTGGGCTTATTTGAGCGCCTTCCATGTCTGTGTATACAAACAGGTTATTCCGTGACTTGGACAATGCTTTCCAACACTATTTACATTCAAGAGGCATGGAGTCCTTGGATGAAAGATTATGCAGAAAAGCTCAGGGAACTTTTAAGACTCTGAACTAGGATAGTATTAAATGAAACCCCTGTAAAATATGATGGTTTGGTCAAAAGTAAGTTCATGCACCTGTTCATATCATGAATTATCATCCCATTATACTCTGTCCTTCATTATGTTCTGCCTAAAATCTTATGCTGATACCAGGCAATGTCTTTTCATGGACCAGTCGTCTTTTGCGTCTAGAGAAGAGATTCAACAACAATAGCACTTGCACCACCACCGCCATTGCAGATACCAACGCAGCCAATCTTGCTCTGCTTTGCCTTCAAGACACCGAGCAAAGTGGCCACAATACGGGCACCACTAGCACCAATAGGATGACCAAGAGCCACGGCACCACCGTGGATGTTGATCTTCTCTTCAGAGAGACCGAGCAGCTTCATGTTGGCAAGAGCAACAACACTGAAGGCCTCGTTGATCTCAAATGCATCAACGTCATCCTGGGTCAAGCCTGCATGCTTGAGGGCCTTGGGAATGGCCAGTGATGGTGCAGTGGTGAACTTGCTGGGCTGCTGAGCAGCATCACCCCAGCCACGGATCTTGGCAACAGGCTTCAAGTTAAGTTCTTTCAACTTGGCCTCGGAAACAAGGACAACAGCAGCAGCACCGTCATTCAAAGGAGAGGAGTTAGGAGCCGTCACGGTTCCAGAACCAGGGATGAAAGCAGGCTTGATGCCTCGGAGCTTGTCGGGGTTGAGCTAAATCAAACCTGTCAGCTAGACATACAAGATATGGCACCTGAATGAAAGAGAAACGGGATCGCTCACGTTCTTCGGCTCATCATCCTGGGACACAGTCACGCCAGGCTTACCCCTGAAGCCAGGAAGTTCAATGGGGGCAATCTCGTCATCGAAAAGACCAGCGTTCTGGGCAGCCTGGGCCTTTTGGTAGGTGCGAATGGCATATTCATCCTGGTCCTCACGCTTGAAGTCATAGTCCTGAGCACACTCCTCAGCCTGCAAACCCATGAGCTCTTGCTTTCCAGCATCAGTCAACCCATCCTTCATAATGCCGTCCACCAGAGACTGGTGGCCATATTTAGCGCCATTGCGGAGGTTCGGGAGATAATGAGGAGCATTCGACATGGATTCCGCGCCACCAGCCACAACAACATCGGCGTTTCCGGTCATGATGGTCTGCGCTCCAAGAATGATGGCTTTCAAGCCAGAGGCGCAAACCTTGTTGACGGTGGTGCAAACGGTCGAGTCGTTGAGCCCAGCACCGAGGGCACACTGTCTGGCGGGATTTTGTCCAACACTGGAAGGAGAAGTAAGTCAAAATATAGGCCCAAAGAGAAAAAGGAGAGAAAGGTCCACTCACTTTGCGGAGAGAACGTTGCCAAAGAAAACTTCTTCGACGTCTGACGGATTAAGACCCTCTGTCTTCCCAAGAGCAGCTATGAACAAGAGATATTAGAAAATCCGTTATGGCCACACCAGTGCACATGGAAGGACTATCGTGGCATACCTTTGATGGCATGAGAACCAAGCTGCGGGGCAGTCAAACTCGAAAGAGATCTAGGAAAGAAAAAACGAGGTTAGTTTTGTTTGGCTTGTTGGAATTCGACAAGGTCTCAAGAATTCTCACCCGAGAAACGAGCCCACGGGAGTCCGGGCAGAGGCAGCGATGTAAACTGGAGGGAGAGAAGAAGCCATGTTGTACTATGTAGAGGGTTTCTTGTCAAACAAGCGGAAGTATGTGTAGTGTATATCTGAATCCACGAGAGCAACGATTGAATAGAAAGGCCCCGACTGCGGTCCGTTCAAAATGGATCCTGGTTGACAATTGCTGAAAGAACAAGCGAAAGGAAGGGGAGAGAAGAAGAAAACGAATGCTGACCCGGATCTACTCCTGGCCATTTAAGCGCTATCGGAGAGAGGGGCGTGTCACCGTGTGCAACCAACGAGCGGCCACCGAGCTCGGGCCACTCAGTAAGCTCGGCCGACCGACTCCAACGAAAAAGCGCGAGTCCAACAAAAAAGAAGAAGCAGCGAGCTGCCAATCCTCCCAACATCGCCCAACATGGATGATCTCTATGATGAGTATGTCGCCTATATTACCTCTTCCTCTTGGTCAATTTTTTGATTCTGGAAATTATCGTTCAAACTGACGCGATTTCTTCAGGTTTGGTAACTACATCGGGGGCGCAGAAGAGTCGGATGAGGAAGTGCAACATGAGCAGGCTCAGCCGCAATCCTTTTCTTTCGAAGAGGCCTTTGAGGAGGATGAGGACGAGTACGAGGCTAATGAGCAACAGTTGATGGAGGTCGATGGTTAGTAGTCAAGCCCCAGAATCGGGCCCTTGCTCTGGTACTGACCTGTTCCAATTTAACAGAAGGTCCTTCGAATGCCGTCGTTTTACATGAAGATAAACAATACTACCCTAGTGCGCAGCAGGTGTATGGGACGGATGTTGAAACGCTTGTGCAAGAAGAAGACACGCAGCCGCTGTCCGAGCCGATAATTGCCCCGGTCCAACAAAAGAAGTTTGCGATTGAGGAAGCCGAATTACCGCCAGTTTACTATTCACGAGAGTTTATGACCGATTTACTCAATTTCCCAGACCAGACAAGGAATATCGCGATTGTCGGCCACCTCCATCATGGAAAAACGGCATTTATGGATATGCTCGTGGCGCAAACGCACGATTTGACCGAGCGTCTAGAAAAGCGAATAGGCCGACGGAAGGAGGAGCAGCTTCGGTATACTGACATCCATTTCCTGGAGCGCGAACGAGGACTTTCCATCAAGTCTGCGCCGATGAGCTTGGTTCTTCAAAACACAAAAGGAAAATCCCATCTTTTCAACATCCTTGACACGCCGGGACACGTAAACTTTGTGGACGAGGTGGCTGCATCAGTGCGACTGGCCGATGGTGTGGTGCTCGTGGTTGATGTCGTGGAAGGGGTACAGGCCAATACAGAACAAATAATCAAGCATGCCGTCTTGGAGGACCTCCCGATGACGATGGTTGTGAACAAGATGGACAGATTGATTCTGGAGCTGAAGATCCCACCCAACGATGCCTACTTCAAGCTGAAACATGTGATTGAGGAAGTGAACACGGTGATCGAGAGTGTTTTACCGGGCCAAGGCGAAAAGAGACGACTGAGCCCGGAGAAAGGAAACGTTGCTTTCGCGTGTAGTTCCATGAATTGGTGCTTCACACTGCAGTCATTCGCCAAGACATACGCCGACTCTTACCCTCAAATCGATACGAATGAGTTTGCTCGACGTCTTTGGGGTGATGTTTTCTTCAATCAAAACAGCCGGAAATTCACACGGAAAGGAGTCGAGGAGAATTCGAGGCGTACCTTTGTGAAATTCGTCCTGGAACCTATCTACAAGCTCTACTCGCACACGATTAGTGAAAGTCCGGAAGACTTGAAGGAGACGCTTGCGAGCGTGGGCATCAACCTTAAGCCTTCGCAACTGAAGACCGATGCCAAGGAGCTACTTAATTTGGTCTGTGAACAGTTCTTTGGTCCTGCAACTGGCCTCGTGGACATGATTATCCAGCATGTCCCATCCCCGGTGGAGGGCGCGCAAAAGAAACTTGAGCGGTACTACACGGGCCCACTCGATACGAAGGTAGGAGCTGCCATGACCGCCTGTGATGCTGAGGGTCCCCTTGTTGTCCATGTCACGAAGCTCTTTAACAGCACGGATGCCGCCAGCTTCCGTGCATTTGGAAGGATCATGAGTGGTACAGCACGGCCTGGCCAGCAGGTTCGAGTGTTGGGCGAAGGCTATACACCTGAAGACGAGGAAGACATGGTGATTGCAACAATTTCCGACACATGGATCGCGGAGACGTGCTATAACATCCCGACGAGCGGTGTCCCTGCGGGTAATTGGGTGCTTCTAGGGGGTGTGGATAATTCCATTGTCAAGACCGCAACCCTGATACCTCTCAAACTCGAGGATGACGAGGAAGCCTACATCTTCAGGCCAATTCGGCATATGACCGAGTCTGTATTCAAAGTTGCGGTTGAGCCGGTCAATCCATCCGAACTACCCAAGATGCTTGACGGTCTGCGCAAGGTCAACAAGAGTTACCCTCTAATATCCACCAAAGTGGAAGAGTCTGGTGAGCATGTGGTCTTGGGTACTGGCGAGCTCTACATGGATTGTGTACTCCATGATCTCCGTCGACTATACTCGGAGATGGAAATCAAGGTGTCGGACCCTGTCACGCGCTTCTGCGAAACTGTCGTCGAGACCTCTGCTATCATGTGTTACTCCATCACACCAAATAAGAAGAACAAGGTCACCATGATTGCAGAGCCATTGGATGATGGTATCGCCGAGGATATCGAGAGTGGTAAGGTCAGCATCAAGGACCCTATCCGAAAGGTGGCACGTTACTTTGAGGACAACTACGAGTGGGACAAGCTCGCTGCCAGAAGCATCTGGGCCTTTGGTCCGGATGAGATGGGGCCGAATATACTCCAAGATGACACGCTACCGTCACAAGTCGACAAGAAACTTCTTGGATCGGTCAGAGATTCTATTACGCAGGGCTTTAGTTGGGGTACCAGGGAGGGCCCTCTTTGTGAAGAGCGTGAGTATAGCCCTTTTTATTCCTTTGCATTTATTGAGAGCATTCGCCCATATTGAAACGAGTTTTGAGCTAACGAGATATAAGCTATTCGAAATGCCAAATTCCGGCTTACCGACGTTTCTCTTGCCGATCAAGCAATTTATCGGGGAGGCGGCCAGATTATTCCCACGGCCCGACGTGCCATCTACTCGTCTTTCCTTATGGCATCTCCTCGCCTTATGGAGCCCATTTATTCATGCAACATGACAGGCCCTGCTGACGCCGTTGCATCTGTGTACACGGTTCTCTCACGCAGGAGAGGACATGTCCTTTCGGACGGGCCAATTGCCGGAACTCCGCTTTATTCAGTCCGTGGATTGATCCCTGTGATCGACTCCTTTGGGTTTGAGACAGATCTTCGAATCCACACTCAGGGACAGGCTGCGGTCAGTCTTGTTTTCGACAAATGGAGCGTGGTTCCCGGAGATCCCCTGGATCGTGATGTCAAACTCAGACCTTTGGAGATGGCACCGGCCATGGCCACTGCCCGGGATTTCGTCTTGAAGACAAGACGACGAAAGGGTTTGGCTGAGGATGTGACGGTGAGCAAATTTTTGGAACCGGAGCTCTGGAAGAGCTTGAAGGAAAGTGGCGTTCTAGATTCTTAAAACCATCATATAGTCGAGTATAGGGCGGCTCGGCTATCGCATATCATGACCACATTATTTTATGTATTTGTAATGTCATAGTTGGGGCCTCCTCCCGAAATCCCGAAAACAAAAAAGAACCGCATGTATGCGAGAATCGGTCACAGCGCATTATATTGAATGAGGCATCTTCTCTTTGCGGTATTTACACCAGAAGAGAATGACGTCTATCGTACCAGGTGCATGCGTAAAACAATTCGAAGGCTCGCTGAGGAAGTCCAAAGGATCATTGACATGTTTCTAACATCTTCGCGATAACACCCATCAAGGTTCCGTTTTCCAAGGCGGCGGCGACCCTTTCTTTATCGGCCAATTGCTTGTTGACTTCATCGGCCGTACTGTGAGTGCCTTCCTTGATCCGCGCATCCACACGAAACCGAGGAGGAAGCGATTGCTCCAGTCGAACGCGCACACCCAAGCCTATCACTGTCGCTAAGCTGCAATGGGTGATTGTCGGCGTGATCAGCACCGTGACTGTCCGAAGGGGCGACTCCGGCACGTTGGGAAGCGATGGCTTAATAGAGATATCAGGAAGAGAAACGACAGCTAGCGCACCCAGTGAAATAGGGTGTTCCGGATCAGAGATGGTAGATATAAGGTCTATATGTTCAACCATCAGTAGGCTTCTTCTATATATACACCAACGAAGATAAAGGATGGTGGGATTACCATAAATCTCCTGCTCATCGATGGGCTCTTCCATCAACTCATCCTCGCTGCCAGATGTCTCCGACGAATATGGACTGGAGGAGAACGGGTCATTTGGGTTTGTGGCAGAAGGAAGAGCAGAGGTAAAGATGCCTGTGCCATAGGCACCAGATTTACGAGGAGCAGTGGGACGCAGCCGGGTAGGAAGATCCGCGGCGTTCAATATGGTGGGATTGGAGTTTTGAATTTCTGATGCCATTTTGATTTTGCTTCTTGTCGGCTTGGTACTTCTAAAAAATTGATGATCTTGGATAGAGAGGGGTCATGTCTAATCTCGGATTAACTTTGTGCCATTTTACATTTAGTAATGCACCCGTTTCACATAACATGGGCAGATGTTTGTATGGACTATACTAGTTACCGAGTATATCATAATGCCCGTACTTTACTGAAATGAATCACTCGTCAGCAAAGGTGAACTACCACAGGTTCTCCGCAAACTTTGTATTAGGGGTATCAATATATCACGGGAGTAATCCAACAGCAGTAGTTTATACTGTTCCAGGGAGTTAGTAAGTATTCTATGCTTTGTGCTCACTGTCAGCTAGACATCATTAAACTATGTACGAAGTAATACCCCGTACTCCGTATGCAATATCCCGAACCGAGGCAAGCTGCTAACGATCTACAATAGTTGTCATTTACACAGAATGGACATTATTCGTACTTGTATTGATGATGAAGCTTTCTACAGTACTCCGCAGTGGTGAGATTTCTTTTGTCCATAACAGAGAAGAAATCAAAGAACAGAATAGAATATGCAGTGAGCTATTTCCAAGAACAGAATCCTATCTTCTAGGATCGACCCTGCACCAAAGGAGCTCCATGGGCTCCGGAACCAATCACCATGTCCTGATGCCTCGGCCCGGATGCTAACTATTGGGACGCTAACATTGTCCAGAAGAGACTGCCTTGATCAATATTACTACGGCGATCACCGGAGACCTTGGAGTACGTACCTGACGGATTTGGAGTACGCTCTTGCATGTACATACAACCGTACTACTTGTATTAACTCTGTAATAATACTTTATACTCACATTAGGATGAACAACTCTTAAGATCACCGAATATTACCACAACCCATTTATAGGAAGATTTTCGGTAATGATCATATCACGGTCCGAGAGTATGGTCTATCCGTTTATCACCAAATTGGATACTAAGCAGGCATATTTCTTTGCTATGTACTCCGTATCTGTACTACAAAGTACCTACACTACTAATAACTGTGTCCCGCACTTGGTCGGTCTCCGCCCGCCACTGCTCCTTTGAGACTCTCATCTCACACACTCTCTCTCTTTCCCCCCTCGTCCACCGTCCATCATTTATCATCCATTAAGTATTATATTTATATAATATAGTAATCCTCAATTTCCTTCCCTTTCTTTTCTTTTCTTTTTAACACATCCTCATCACTTATCATCTTCGACCATACACACGGTACTCCGTACACAGTACAGTCTGTATTGACATGGTACATATTGCTACCACCCTTTTATTGCTATTACCACTGCCGCCGCGCTATCAATCGCCGCTACTACGTTACGTCCCTTTTCAATCCGCCATCCGAAATCTCCAACTCCGAAGTTGCGCCATGAACTACTAGACTACTTCTTATTTAAAGCCGAATTCTTTTCTTACACGCCTTTCTCAGGCCTTGCGAATCGTCGTGTGCATTGGTGGGCTTTCCATGTTTCCCCCTCTTGCTTAAATTGGGTTCCCCGAACATCACCCGTTCCTTTGCCATCCTGCTTCCTGTTCCTCCCTCCACCCGCTTTGCTTCTCCTCTTTCCTTGCAGACGTTGAAATCGCATCCCAATTGGATCGTCGCATGCTTTGTGAACCGGAAGTCTACCAATGTCCTAATATACTGATGATGGTAGACTACAAATTCAGACCGGAACAGCTTCATTCCTCCCTCATTGCCTGTTCACTGTAAGCCACATATCGCCCTCTATCATATGTTATTTACTGCTGTTTCCTATTTGCTTTTCGGCTTTCTCCGGTTGTCCCATCCAAGGGTGTTCGCTGTCAACAGCCAGTGGAAGTTGCACATATTTCCTTTTGAATATAAAGGAATTTTGTATAAGTCCCAGAAAAGAGAGAGAGAGAGAGAGAGAGAGAGAGAGAAAAAAGAAGAAGAAAAGAGGCAGCCGAAAACCAGCTGTTACCTCCTCCATTGCCATTGCTTGCTGTCCTCTTTTCAATTTGCCCTTGTTCATCCTATAAGTTTTTGCGAATACTCATAGGGTATGACTGACGATCAATCTGAACGCTACAGTCTTTAGTCTCAGTCTATTGGCCCGACCTCTTTGTCGCTTTTCCTTATTTCGCGGACGACAATTGCATCTAACCGCGTCCCTTATCAGACTTGCGCCACTCAATCGTCATCTCCAGAGCGATATTGTATTGATATTGCTCAATCAACATACTTCTCCTTGCACTAAATCACCGGCCCGACTCTCGAAACTTGCGACTTCAAGCGATAGACGCGCCAGGCGTCCAGTGTCTGTTCTAAAGTTCGACGATCAATCTTCGCGTTCCCCGCTTGGGTGCGTTATTTCAATCATATTTCGATTCATTCGATATCAACCGGTCTACATGCAGTTTACACTAAGAGAGTAATCTTTCGCGCACCGATTGTTTACGGCTTATATCCTGTCGCAATAAACTGGGCTCTCCGTCAGCAAGCTGCGGAGACATATTTGCTTTATATCGGTTCTTTGTTTGGGAAATGCAGGGTTATTCATTCGCACCCCCATCCGGTCCCCCAAGGGAGGGTCATAAAAGTAAGCATACTTCGATGCATGACAAATTGCTGCCACGTTCGGAGACTCGAGTCGAACCGGGTACTAACGGAGAATACTCGTGTGTTAGACTATGTGTTTGTGGATGAACACAACAGACACAAACGTTTGAAGGGTATGCGATCTCTCCACGTGCTTGATTGGTAGGCTTCAATCTAACGTGTGATTCCAGTGATGCGGGCTTGTAACGGCTGTAGAAAGAGGAAGATCAAATGCGATGCAGCTACGACAAATACATGGCCTTGCTCCGCGTGCACCCGTTTGAAGCTAGTATGCGTGCCTCCCACTGTTGGGCAGGAGTCTGAATTTCCCGCTGGGCAAACTGTTGAATCCGATCCAACAGGCTCTCTAGGTGCACCTAGTACACAGCAGCCCTCTCACCATGCTTTCCCCATGCCTCAGACCTTCCGTGATGGCGGCCAAGTTCCGATTGGGAGCATTCAACCTTACAATGATGGAATGGGCGTGTTCTCCCAATTCATGCCGCCCCCTCATACCCAACCCGGTATTTATGGTGATGTCCGGTCGCCGCCCATCGCAGAGCCGCAACACCACTACCAGCAGCCGCAGATGTTCTCTGCACCCCAAACACAGCAGCAATCTTTGGGGACTCCAGACAATAGCCTGTTTCTCGAGAACGACCAGTCCACTGCGGAAAACCTCAGTGAGGTACTTGGTGAGCTGAAGATTGACGAGACTGGTATAGGTGTGATGTCCCTCTCCCCAACTAAGTGTTTTGAGAGATCGAAAACTGATGTCTTTTTTCTCAAAGCACCATATATTAGGCAGCAGAGACAAGATCGGTCCGAACCGGAAGTCCCCATTCAAGATGATGCAGAGGAAAGACTGCCGCCACTTAGCACAGGCGCAGGGTCTGCGATTCGAATCCCTCCCGAACTTATGCCACCCGATGACGAGGTGATGAGTTACTTCAAAACGTATTTCGATGACATTCATCCCTATGTCCCAGCGATTCACCGGTCTCACTTGTATTATCAATGGCAAAATGACCGAAGTTCGATATCTCCTCTCCTCCTTGAAGCGTTGTTTGCATGTGCGGGCAGACTGTCAGATGATCCAGCACAGGGAGCCCAGTGGCTTGCATTGGCGAACAGTAAGCTACCCGGTTTCGATCTCGTTTGGTTAATGCAAGTTTGTGCTAATGCACATTTATAGGGCATGAACCTAGCTTTATGGATGTACCGCGTCTGAGTACAATTCAGGCGATGCTTCTGTTACTGAAAGCTAGAGAATCGTTGCCGAAAAAGGGCTACTATTATAGATCTTGGCAAACGGTGAAAACTATAGTCTCCATGGCGAAGGATTTGGATCTCCATGAACATTATAGTATCCATGCGGAAGGGAGACCCTGTGATTTGCAACCAGTGGAATGCTTGGTACAGACAAGGGTGTGGCAGGCCTTGCTTGTTGTCGAAGTCATGATTGGAGCACCGCAGGGTATGTATTCATCCCTCTCGTCCAGTATCGCCTGTACAACTCTTAACCTGTTGCATCTTAGGCCGTTCGGACTATGGCGTAGACCCGGATACTGTGGACATGCGACCAATGTTGGATATTAAAGGCCTTGACCAGTTCGAGATTGACCGTTCTCGACAGTATGCTTACTTTGTTCGGAATGCCAACCACATCCGCATCATCACCGACATATACCACAAGATCAAAAAACAACGAGACTGGGGTGCCGACCCCAGATTTGTTGAGAAGAATCCCCTGTTCACAAATTGGCTCCACGGCATGCCCCCGGACTTACAGGTAAATTATCCCGCCGATGGAACGCCACCCTGGATACCATCGCATTTTGTTGCGAACATGCATTCGCATTGTCACTTAGGGGTTATATTACTCCATCGCCCCCAATTAATCGCGTCCAAGTCTTTTTCTACCGGGGGGAGCTGGAAAGGGCACTTTGGATTATGCTACTCCTCAGCGAAATGCCTATGTAGGCTCCAGGAAGCCATACTGGCCAGTTACGGTCTCCCAGGGCTACTATTCATGCAAAGGGGCATTAACTTTGCTATTTACTGCATTTTGACCTGCACGATGTTGCATCTGGTAGGTGTTAGCTTCTTCCGCACTTAGTATATCACTTGCTAACCCACACACACTTCAGATCGCAATAACGTCTCCTGATCCGCATTTCCACACGGATGCGAGAGATTATTTCACACGGCACATGCGTATCCTCGAGCAGTGCTCTGCTGCTTGGCCTATGCCAGAGATCCAGGCACAGATTGATTCTCTACGTCTGGCGTTCTCTGCGGATGTCAGCCGCCCATTTGAGTTGAAATCCACGTTCCCATATGGGAGTCCCTCCGAGCCATATCACCCGAGTCCTCCACCGTTTGACTCTTCACAATATACTCCACCGTTGAATCATCTCACGGGAAACGTTCAGAGCAGAGTGGGTTATAATGCCTATCCAATTTCACCTCCAATGTCCACTGGTACTGAAGACGCAAAGTCCGATTCCTCCCAACTGCAGCCCCTGGGAATGATGACGCCTCACCCAGTATCGAACCACCCCTCGATGGAAGCTCCGCTGGTGGATGAAAACAGTTGGGACCCAACGCGCATTATTAAGTACGAAAAATAGCCTAAAAACGGTCTACTTCAGAACATCTGCTAACTATATGTCTAGTCAATGGGAAATGGCATTTTCGGTTGATCCGTCTACTGTCAGTACGAATTCACCACCGATGAACCTAAGCAATCCCGTGCAGGGCATGCAGCCACCCCTGCAAACTCATTATCCTGTCCAATACGGATCACCGACCAAGGTGGCCTCGGTCACGCCACCTCAATCCATCTCCCAACCCCAGTTTACCGGAAGACACTCTATGATCACAGCCCGTGACTGGCAGCAGAGTGTTGCCAGTGTGTTTGATCCCCATGGTTTGAAGAGGCGATGGAATTATTCTGTTGACATGGGAATGGAGAATATGTCAAAACGGCAACGGTGAATATGGCAGGCTTGCCTCTATACATTCTCCGCTTCCCGTTCAATCATCCGTTGTGCGAGAAGGGACGACTGTCCCGAGAGCCCCCAGATTATGGCTCCTTTCTCGGTATGTGGGAAGGCATAAAAGTACCTGCATGTTGTCACCCTATCAAGCGTCTTTCATTGGATGCAGCGACATCATGTGATACGATCATATTCCCTCCTTTCTTTCTATTCACATGAGCCGTCATTTGGTTCTTAGTATTGCAATGCCAGCTGTTACGGTTATAAGTTTGTCAATGATGGGACTTGCGCTTTTCGCGGGTAGGTTTGTCATCAGAAAGCGGGCGTTTTTCTTTCACTTTCGTTGGGGAAGCACAGCCGGGTTTGATCTTCCGGTACTTCTTTTTTCATTACGAGCTTCTTGTGTATACCAAGGTGATTTCTATGTTTCGATTCTCCGCATTTTATTTCCAAGAACAATAACCCGTGAAGGCAATCTTCCAAGAGTCATGTACATTAGATTTCTAGTTGTAGATGGTACAATGAAATTCGAAATAAAAAGTACGAGATTGGAGACGACATCTTGGGCCTTTTCCCAATAGAATCATGCCTCTCGTGGAGGCGGGCATGGATGAGGTTGCAAGGCGCTTTCGCTCAGTCGGAAGGGCGCTCGGGAAAGTAGGATCAACAACTCGTTTCTTCTATAATTGGCTCTGTTCGTCGGTAACCAATGTTGGTGAATCGCCTGCGTCTATTTCACTTGGGAAGGAGGGCTTTCAGTTGCGCCGGATTCCTATCCGCTCTTCGCGAGACCGAACAATTCTTGCTTTGTCTCCCGGTAGTGGTTTCAACTCATCACTCGGATCAAAATGGGCATTGGAGCTGTTTTCGACATGAGCCTGACTGTTGTTTTCTTTGGCTAGTTTGCGTAATCGTGCGTCTTCAAAGGCAGCAAGGTCTTCGGATGTCACTGCTATTGCCGTAGGCTTGCGACGAAGCATTGTCGGGCTTTGGTGAACAATTGTAGAGACCAGGTGTAGTAAGGCTTAAAGCGCAACTGAGCTGTTTCCAAGGCAAGATTGTTGGAAAGAAATAAAATGGTTCAGTTGTGGCTCCAATACACTCTTTCATGTATGTTTACGGTGGATATTGAGTTCACGTGATTTTACCCGGAAATTCAACGAGCCCTTCTCAACTTTTCGGGTACGCGGGCAGCACGAATCTACGTCGTTGTCACGACGCCATTCGCTCAAGTTAGTCGTCGCTGCTACTGTAGCGGGGGAGAAAGAAAATGCTTCGAACTCAGTTGCGCCCAGCATTCCTATACAATGAACACCAGCGTTCGGTCGAGGGAATCATCACCTCGTTCCGCCAATTCTCCGTAACGCAGCAGGTAACAGACCAATTGTCAGGTACGTGTGCTTCGTTTTATAGCAGTCCTAGGATTCTTCATCCCTTTTATGTACCTCAAGGTTTCGCTAGTCTTATCATCGCTATCCGAATGCTCACATGTACGTTCGTAGGTCCTCGTTATTCGCCTGCAGCTACACCCCGCCCTGGCCCTCGCAGAAGGCCTAACATTCCGCCTGCGAAAACAGGCTCTCAGGATGCCAGCGCAAGTCGACTTCGTCCTCGTCCACCACATGTGATTGATGCAAGAGCCCTCGCCGCTTCCAAGACTGGTGGCCAAGCAAACGTTCTTCGAGGACCTAGGCTCCAATACCCTCGAGGTGGAGTACAGGCGGGCGCTCGCAAATTCAAGAAGTCGTCCCCAAAACCCCGCCGTCCTAGAGCACCCAGGAGTCAGTCGGGAGTGGGGAAAGGTGATGATGTTCGGGAAGCAGAAATTGAAGCTGTCTACCAAGAACTTACGGAAAAGTCGAGGCCGGTACCTGTCCGATACGCACCTCAGGCGCATGACTTCTCGACGATGCGAGAAACATGGCCTTCTTTACCAACTGATGTCACCGCACAGACTGCAGGAGTCCTAGAAAAGCTATCATCAATAAGCGGACGCTTCGCAGACGGATATATTCCGCCACATGAACTGGGCAAGCGACTGTATCAGGGACAAAGCGTTCGTTTCTTCAGCGAAGAGGAAAAGGCCCAGGCTATAAAAGAGGCCAAGAAACTTGCACAAGAACACGCAGACAAACTGTCACAACGAAAGGGCGATCTTGTGGAGCCCGAGGAAATCAAGTTCGACCCAATGGAGGCTGAGGACCAAAAGGTTCTGGTGCAAAGTCTCGTCCAGGGAATCTACCCCAAGCCGGAGACTCAGCAGGCTGATAAACCTGCTGTTCTTGGGGGCATCATTGCCAATCTCAGGAACAACGAAACATACCGGACCGCCGGCAAGAGCACGCAATTCCTCACCAAAGTCGAGTCGCTTCTTGCTTCGAGCCGCCCTACCAAGCGTGCATAGAATGGATAATACGTGATGTACTATATTCTTTCCTTCTTTGTTTAGTAGCCATGTCTTTCCAGAATTTCGGATCACTCTTTTTTTTTCTTTTCTTCTGGTATATCTAGTATTCAGGGAATATGAAGATTATATGACAACATCAACCGGCCTATTCACGCAATTCTAGTACGGACCGGCACTCTCATATCTCGGGCTGCAAATTGGGTTGCCGTAATGGTCATTGTCGTAAGCCGCTCATGCCTGCTTTAACGCTTTCTTGGCTGCTTCAAACAGATCCTTCACCTCCTTCTGTCCCTTCTCTGTTAATTTTCCCATATTGTCATGTGCCTTCCGGACATCATCTGGCCTGGCGATCTTCTTCTTCTGCATCTCTTGAAGACGTTTATGCACAGCACCTCTTGAGTCGCGGACGGTTCCAGATGCTTTTTCCATTGCCGTTTTTGCATTTTGTACTGTTTTATCCCTGGATTCCTTCGTCGGCGGGGGGGTTGGGATGTTAAGTTGGAGGCTGTTATGAGCATCTGGCTGAGGATTCAAGGAAAGATTGGACGAGATGACTGCCGAACTGATCGGTTTGATATGCTATGACACAAGTTAGAATCAAGGGGAGAAAAAAGTTTTGTGCACAGCGAATGTTGTATTCAAGAAACAATGGGAGCAGACTCACACCCTCTTCAGCAGCAAGAATAGTGACCATTCGTCCTCCCTTAGGAACAACCTGTGCCAGCTCTCCCAGTTTGACAGTGTCTTTACCCCCCTTGCTTAACTGAACCCGAAGACTCTCGATAGCCTCAGTGTTCAATCTCCCTCCAGCGCGGAGTTTAGAAAGATCATCTTTGAGACGAAAGACGGCGGCTGCAATGTCATCCTGCAGCTGAGAGAGGGCGAAAGGGTCGTCTGAGGCCTCAACACCGTTCGAAGACTTGGTTACTTCAGACTCAGCAGCAAGAGTGCCCTTCTTTGACTTGTCTTTCTTTTTGTACAAAGGAGGGGAACTTGAAAAGGCATGCCTTCCGCTTGGCACAGCCAGGTTATACAGTAGTAATAAAGGTTGTGGTCGACTTATAATCCGAGAGTTCGTGGATAGAAAACGACTCCGGGCGAGGCCAGAAAGGCTGGAACTTGCCAAACTGCGTTGCATTGTGAGCAACTTAGAATTAACCCGTAAACGAAAAAAGAAGAAAAGAAAAAGAAAAATGAGATAGCTAGATTCTAGGGTGGTTGACGTATTATCAGTATTCTGCATAGTAAGTTTACTAAGTCTTTATATTCAAGGCCCACATGATATTCAGAGAAAACATCAATTGGAGATACGGCGTACAGCAGAAGATTAACAACTAAACCACTTTTTATTCTTTTGTCAACACCTTACAGTCGTCTGACTGGGTCTAATATGTGAACAATTTGAAGTAAAAGGAAACAAAGAACAAATTAGAAATCAAACTCAAGATCTGACCAGATCCACCAGTATGCCAGGCTCATCAAAATCATAAACTGCCCAGGGCGGTCTCGTTCATCCAGGAAGACAGTACCCAATCATAACAAAGAGTCTCAATCCCAAAAAGGGTCATAAGCGGGACGGCGCTTTTAATCAGATTAATAACTTTCGATCAATAGTCAAGATCGGGGCTTTCACACTTGCATATGAAAGCATACAGCCAACCCCTCTGCTATTGGTACCAGGATCTAGCAATATTTACATTTACCTGGTAGCCATGGCCTTAGTCATGAGACGCTTGAGGGCAAGCTCCTTCTTCTTGAGGTCGTCGGGGGTGGAATCCTCAACTTCAAGCTGGGCCATGGCGTCACTGAGCGCGGACTCAATCTTTTCCTTGTTGCCACGCTTCAACTTCATGGACATGGACGGGTCCGAGACAAGCTCTTCGACACGAGAGATGTAAGACTCGAGCTGCTGGCGCGATTCAAATTTCTTCGTGAAAGCTTCATCGCTGGACTTGAACTTGGCGGCATCTATTGTGGAAAGTCAGATATGGAGTAATCTAAATTGAACCAGGAAACTTACCGTCGATCATCTGCTCAATCTCATTGGTCGAGAGTTTACCGACAGCGTTCGAGATAGTAATGTTTGCGGTACGTCCAGAAGACTTCTCGGTTGCGGTAACCTTCAAGATACCGTTGACATCAACCTCGAAGACAACCTCAAGTGCAGCCTCACCAGCCCTCATGGGAGGAATAGGAGCCAGCGTGAACTCGCCAAGGGAGGTGTTGTCCGAGCAGTTAGTGCGCTCACCCTGGAAAACAGGGAACTGAACAGTGGTCTGGTTGTCAACGACGGTGGTGAAAGTGCGCTTCTTGATGGTAGGAACGGTCTGGCCACGTGCAACGACGGGCGCGAAGATGTTACCTTCCATAGCAACACCAAGCGAGAGAGGGACAACATCAAGGAGCAGAAGGTCCTGGGTTTCAGCAGAAGTGGCCTTTCCAGAGAGGATACCAGCCTGCACAGCTGCACCGTAAGCAACAGCTTCGTCGGGGTTGATGCTCTGCAAATACCAGTTAGCTGGTTCAAATTCCCAGATTTCGGTCATCTGGATGTTTTACCTTCTCAAGCTTCTTGCCATCGAAGAAGTCGCTAAGGAGCTTCTGGATACGGGGAATACGAGTGGAACCACCGACGAGAACGATCTCATCAACCTGGCTCTTAGCAAGTCCAGAGTCCTTAAGGACTTGCTGGACCGGGTCCAAGGTACCAGCAAAGCTCTTGGCGTTGAGATCCTCGAAACGAGCACGAGTGATGGAAGTGTTGAAATCCTCTCCGTCGAAAAGAGAGTCGATCTCAACGGCGGTCTGGGTGGCGTTGGACAGCGTACGCTTGGCACGTTCACAAGCCGTTCTCAGGCGACGAAGAGCCCTAGCGTCACCAGACAAGTCCTTTCCGGTCTTCTTCTGGAATTCTTTCTTGAAGTGCTCAAGGAGGTTGGTGTCAAAGTCTTGACCACCAAGGTGGGTGTCACCAGCAGTAGCCTTGACAGTGAAAACACCGCCCTGGATGTTCAACAAAGACACATCGAAAGTACCACCACCCAGGTCATAAATCAGCACGTTACGCTCCTTGTCAGATTTTCCGGAACCAAGACCATAGGCAATCGCTGCAGCGGTGGGCTCGTTGATGATTCGCAGAACATTCAGGCCAGAAATGGCACCAGCGTCCTTGGTAGCCTGGCGCTGGTTGTCGTTGAAGTAAGCTGGCACGGTAATAACAGCCTTCTCCACCTTCTTTCCGAGCTTGGTCTCCGCAACTTCTTTCATCTACTCGCTGTTAGCACCGGCGATCCATATTGCGGTAACTGTAGATTTTACCTTCATAAGGACCATAGACGAGATTTCCTGGGGAGTAAAGGTCTTGTTTTCGCCGAGGTATTCGACTTCCACAACAGGGTTTCCTCCCTGGTCGACGACCTTGAAGGGCCAAGACTCAACATCTTTCTTCACAATCGGGTCTTCGTAGCGTCGGCCAATGAGACGCCTATTAAGGATTTTTAGTCGTGTATTCTTTACCCTATGCCGAATTATGGATTTATTCCTTACTTGATATCAAAGACGGTGTTCTGCGGGTTCATCGCAGCCTGGTTCTTTGCGGCCTCACCAATCAGGCGCTCCTTGTCGGTAAAGGAGACAAAAGAGGGGGTAGTGTAGCTACCCTGCTCGTTGGCAACTTAAAGAAATCAGTCTCCAGTCCATGTACCTGTCGGTAGAGCATTGAAACATACTGATTTCGACATTGGTGCCTTCATAGTTGGCAACGCAAGAGTAGGTCGTGCCTGAAATAAAGTGAAAAAAAAAAAATTGTCAGCGTTTTGCTATGTCGAAGAATTTTAGTGTGTAGATGATTGGGCATTTACCAAGGTCAATGCCGATGGCTCCTTCGTAGACTTCGTCAGACATGATGGCTGAATATAGGAGATACTATGAACAAAGCCAGGAGAGTTGATGTGTGAAGGTGGAAGGAGGAGGGAGGAGGAAAGGAAGTAATAAAAATTCGCTCCGGGCGTTAGAAGTGGGAGCGGGTTGAAATTTTTTTTTTTTTTTTAAAAAAAAAAAAAAGAGGACAGGGCCCCACTTTAGTTTTTTTTTTCCTTTCCCTTTCCCCTCGACCTTGTTTGTACGAGCGATTAGATAAGCCGCCACTCAAGATTTTCCACGCTGAGGAACCCTAATGCCTCTGGTGTGGTAAGGATAACAATGAAAAAACAATGAAAACATGTGCAAGTATTAGCTTTACTGTATATTCGATTTCTTGAGTGCCCATCAGAGCGCAAATGCATACGAGTCCCCTATCTACTGTAGGAAAGGCTACCGGCCGGAGATAGCTTAAAAACATTTGAACTTAGACATGAACGGATCCTCTAATACGACAAGCTGAGTGAGCAACACGTGTGGCAATGTCCTGCAGAAGGGATATCTTGAATTGGAAGGGGTTGGATGGCAATTTATATAGGTGGTATATATATAAGACCGTCAGTCCATATGTAGCAGGCTTGCCCCCACATACACAATAGTTCGTATTGGACCTCGAATTGCAAATACTAGCAGTAACTTTTCTGTTGTCAAACTCCATTGTGAACCTCATAGATTGAACTGTTCATAGTATCTGCTCCCTAGTTTTCAGGCATTCCATAATTCCATATAATGGCTGGGGCATAAAGTACATTATTGTGGCAGCCTTGATGTGACGGTGAGCTTTTTTTGCTCATTTGATTCAGTCATTCAAATTTTATAGTACTGGGTGCCTTTTGAAATTGGAGCTGATTATTAACTGGTCTGCATCAATAATAAAAGTTATTGGGTTTCTACACTTTGAGTATTGTTCATTTGTATCACCATATATGCTTAATTGGCTGTAGCCTATAATAATGTTTGGCAATGATATGAATATTCAAGAGGGAATATGTATGGATGGAATATAATACTCCGCATAGAGTTTCGAGCCTCAGGCATGAAGATGCAGGTGTGGGGCGCTCTACAGAGGTCAATGGATTATCTTTTGTCTGAATCTCATCCAAATGAACTACTGACTACTACTATTTCTCTGGCCTCAACTGGAGAAAAACTGCATGCTATATTTCTTTCGTCTATTAACTTGTGCTTGATCATCCATATCTTTTTGCCATAACCCCTTCGCATCTTCTCTTCTTTTCTTTTTTCTCCCCCCTCTTTTTATTTTCTTAACTAAGAGAAAGAAGGCGAAAACTACGACGACCTTAAATAAAGGATCCTTTACCAGACTGTTAGTGAAGTCAAGACTTTACACCTCTCAGCGCTGTTTTTCAAGCAGAGACTAAGTTGTTCAAGCAGGGGGGGAGTATGTTCTGTGCCCCAAAGGTGGACATATTTCCGTTCATGTGTTGATGATTCGACCAATGTAGGCAGGTATTAACATCGCATTCGCGCGCCCACACTTCCAAATGGATATCGATATGAGCAGGAGGAATAGAAAGCCTCGCCTTTTAGAAGAGGAGGAGGTGGACAGGCTTAGAGAGTACGTTGACTCTATACACTATTCGGCAAGGTACCTATCTCCTTGAGTTTTCCTTGGCAAGAACATACGCATTGAACAAAAGCAGATATTCCGACGATCAATACGAATATCGCCACGTCCAACTTCCAAAAGATATGCTCAAGAAAATTCCGGCCGATTATTTCGATAGTGCAAAAGGCACATTGAAACTGCTTTGGGAGCAAGAGTGGCGTTCACTTGGTATTACTCAGGTAAGTTCAGAAAGAGGTTTTGTCGGCGACGACGATAGGGACGACGTGTTGTTTCACTTGTCTACTGTTTTTATTGTTTCCATGTCCCTAAACCATTGGCTAATCACCACTGGCAGAGCTTGGGATGGGAACATTATGAGGTGCATGAACCGGAGCCACACATTCTTTTGTTCAAGTAAGAATCTATTGTCCAAATCTTTAACTGCATGGTTTTCACTGCTAATTAATGCTTGCAGGCGCCCTCTTAACTATCAGCCTCCAGTATCTCAATGATTATTTGCAAGTTCCAGCATAATGATATCCATTTAGCTTATTGTATTATTGAAAGGGGAGGGAGACATATGGGAGGAAAAGAAAGGGAATCAGAAATGATAGAAATTAATGACCATATGATCTATAGCAAAGCTCTCAAAACAGCCGACTACATTCAAATACAGAATTTCGGAGCATTGAACGAGATGGGGAAAATAGTGGGAATGAAAGAAAGACATATAGAATTGACATTGGAATACATTTGTTTCATCTTTGTTTCCTCTTCCAAAGAGGCAATCAGATCACATTCTTGGTCAGCCATTGTTCCCATTGGGTAGCGTCAAAACTGCTGCTAATCCCCGGCTCCTCGAGTCCCTGGAAATATCAGTACGCTGAACATTCATGCTTGTTAAACCGGGCACCATACATTGAAGTATACTGTAGGGGTCACATGTACGCCTACAACACGATTTAACTATATTGTGTTAGATAATGTGCGTTTTTTTGGAGTAACATGTGCTCTCTGATACTTACCCTGACCATCAACTTAATGTCATTGGTCACCTCGTTTCCGACGTTCAATTGTCCACTCTCGGCTTCCTCTTTGATAGTCAACAACTCGAGAACCTTGCGCTCATTCACGCCAACACCGCCGGCAATTTTTGCCAACCGCTCATAGGTCTTGTTACGTGTTTCATTAACAACATTCACATCAAAAAACTCTTCTTGGTACTTGAACAAGTCGGCACTGAATTGCCAGAACTTCTCCGGGGCTATCCTTAGAACAGCAGCCGCGGCTTCATGTACCAAGGTTGACGATGGATGCCAGGGCTGTATTTGTTGACGAAACATGACCTGAAGCTTCGACGCATACTTTTGAGTAATTATAGGTCTGGCTGAAGCGTAGAATGTGTTGAACAGTTTTGCCGAGAACTGGCAATGAGAGATGAATCAGTACAGAATCGAATTGCTACCATGATGGAACCCACCGGACACACGTAATCGAGATCTATATTTTGTAGAAAATCAGTTTTGCTTTCTATCGAGAGGCTTGCTTATCCTTGGACTACATACATAATTCGAGTGTGTGCTGTTGTTGCTGGGCAGCAGCAGTCGACAACTTCTGGCCAACGAATTTGGGAGGCATATGCATTTTGCGCTCGTAAAGCTAGAATGAGAGCAGTGAGAAATAAAGAAGAGAATGTTTCTGTTTTTCTTCTTTTTTCTTTACTTTTTTCGCTAGGTATGAGTACGGAGTACTCGTAGAGTACGGTGGATGGTTGTAGCAATAGACCTCTTGTCTATTTTATATATTACCCCCCCCCAGTATGACATCATATAATTTGAATTAACTATTAACTACATATTTGTTTTTAGTCAGGTCCGTGATGCACACACTACTGTTTATGTACATAGTAATTTTATGTATTATGTAGGCACAGAGTATGTACAAGTAGAGCAAGCACTACATATATGTCCGTCGTTAATTGGGTGGCGAATACCTCGTCATACCTCAGTGTGTTAAAAAGAATCTTGCATGATGGCAGCATGCTAAAGTACCGCGAGCCAACGGTTTCTGATCATGGACCACCAAGTGGCTTTTGCTTGAAAACATTCATATCCTTTAATTGAATTTTCACGGCAGTCCAACTTGACGCGGCTGGATCGTATTCACCTTTCACTTCAACCCTGCAAAATCCCCTTGGGCCTTTTAGTCCCACGGGTCCAGTAATATAAAATGTGCCACGGCGCGGTGTATGGGACGCTCGAGCCCAACTCTCAGTCAATCGCCATTTGAAAGCTAGCAATGCAAGATAGAAATCGGACCCAGGTCCAAATTTAGGCAGTGGCAATCGCTGCACAGAAGAGATAATCGATGATGGATGAAGATTACCATGTTCATTGTCACGCGGTAATTTCTCTTGATGACCGTCAGGAAGTGGCAGTTGAGATTCGGATTGAGTGATGTGATTTAACCCATTCAAATCACCTGCATCTCGTGAGAATGCATGCTTGGAGTACGGAAAATCCGATGTGCTTGCGGTGTGTTCTCGATCCGAGTTCCTATACTGCAACCGAAGGAGCTGCCTTCTAAAGAAAACCAAATAAGCATCTTTGATTGCGAGGGCCACAGAAATAGGTCGCATGAATCTCTGGAGCTTGTCGCCATCCTCGCTAGGCATCCGTTTCGTCACCAGGTATACACCGGTATCGCTAATCTCCAGACTGGTCCATGTCAGAAATGGGGTCTACCACAGGTATATTTATAAATGCATACCATAGTCGATCATATTCAGGCGGTGCACGTGATGGAAAATGGTGCAGTAACCAGAACCCTGTTATGTTGAGGGGTTGTCCTAGTACGTGTGAAAGCAGGCTTGATCGAGAGGCATCATTCAAAACGATCGTTGCCAGTTCATCTTCAATACATAAGCACAGATGCACGAGATGTCTTGAAGAATTACAAGTAACTTACCTTTCAATGACCGTATTTTTTTATGGTCTCTGGCAAGTTTGACGAACTCCTGCCATTCTGGGTCTGATGCGGCATAGAATTTGCCCTCATGTCTGCGTGGCCAACTCAACGGGATATGTATAGGATCCTCATCAAAGTCCTCCATATCACCTGTGGTATCTATATCGCCCTCATTTTTGTTTGTGCGTGCGTATTTCTCGCTCATACTAGGTCGCCGAGACACATCGTCATCTTCGGGTGCAGCATCAAATTGCAGTAGAACAAATGAGCTCCATAGATGAAAAGCAGTCCCATAGAGTAAAAAGGCAGTGAAAAGTTTCCTGCAAAGACAAGCCCAGTCAGGACGAAAATACAACATCAAAGCAAGAAGCAGTGTTTGATGCCCACCTGATCCATGGTTTCTGGAATTTTACATAGCGAACATTGGGATGCCTTGAATTCCGAGCTAACGGCGGGCTGATGCGGAAAGATAACTGAGAATTCCGGAGAAATTGGCTAATTCGAATCATTGGTAAACTGCAACAGATATGCTATTGAAAAGATGTCACTCATATTTCGACTCGGGAATCGCTGATTTGGAATTTGACGAGATCGTTCTCCCTGTAGTACCCCAAAGGCTCTGACCGCTTACACGTGATTTTCTATGACACCGCTTTCAAGTGTATCTGGGGTACTGCCTCTCTAGATTATCAATCCCCATCAAACAAACGACCACTTTTGCATAGTGCCTTATAAGGTAGTCTTAAATTCTCCACCTACAACCTATTTGACAGCATGCTGTGGATTCGCAGTATTCTGCCGCAATGGCTGATAGTCGCATCTGGGGCTAATGCCTTCGATACGTCCGTATTCAATCCAAAACTCCCTGTCTTGGAGGACCCTGATATGGCCGTGCAACGCCTTGTGGAACTTCGGATAGCACCTCCTGATATGTCGACGCTTGGGAGGATCGACCAAGAGACCGTGAAATTCTTAAATCACTTTGGAGGCACACCATTGCCATTATTTGGGGTCTCTCCTACACCAGAAAACGGGAAAACTACCATTATTCTGGAGGGAATAGCACCTGAAGTTGGTAAGATTCATTGCCAACTGTTCAGTAATTAAATGGTTAAAAATTTATCACTAACTTCTAATATGCAGGGTCGTCAGTCCAAGCAGAGTACGCTGACATCAATGTGGCCCCACATTCTTCCTCGATCGAAACCTCCCTGAAGTCGCTTTTTAAGATGAAAGTCGGCGATTCTGCTGAGTCCAAAGAAAGATATTGCAGTTTCTATGCCAGCAATGAGGAAACCGAGTTGTACGAGACTTTGAAGGTAATCATATGCTTCTTGTTTTGTGCCAGTGAACCCACGAAAAGGTACATCAAATATTCAGTCGCTTATAGATTGATTCACAGTGTCTCTCGGATGCTCAGGTTCTGCAAGATATCCTTGGAGCTCTCGAGAAGGGGTTGCTCAAGCATGCTGATATGCTTGAATCTTGGGTTGACATCACTCGATCAGAGACACTTATGAGGCTCGTGCTCAAGGTATGCCTTACTCCATACCATCACAAGTGAAACGATATCTAATCATAATTGCAGCCTGTGAATACGCCTTCCGATTCTGTTAACGTAACAGAGTCCCTTAAATCGCTATTTCGACATCTATCCGCTGTGTCCTCAGAGGTCACGACGTTGCTTTTATCCAGGCCCACGAAGCCCACTGGGTTGAATAAAAACCTACAAACTCGAAGCCTTGTCACTAAAGGGAGCTCCGCCAAGCTGGTCAACTTGAGATTTGAGCAGCAGGACCCAATCCCTGTGGTTCTATCACCCATTTGCCATGCTTCAGAATCCTCTTGTTCCGAGTCAACGAATAACTGCTCAGGGCATGGATACTGTTACAAAAAATCTGGCTCAGGCGAAACAACTGTTAACGATTGTTACGCATGCAAGTGTCAGGAAACTACCATTAGGAAACAGGATGGCACTATACAAAAAGCACAATGGGGAGGATCGGCATGCCAGAAGAGAGACATCAGTTCTCCTTTCTTCTTGATTGCAGGTGTTACAGTTATAGGGGTTCTGACTATAAGTACAGCGATTGGTTTGCTATTTCAAGTCGGACAGGCCGAACTGCCTAGTGTCATAAGTGCTGGTGTTAGCGGCACAAGGACTCAGAAATAACGAGGAAACCAAATCCAATTCATTATCCTATTTCCCTTTTCTCCTTTCTATCTCCTTGATTGTTTCTCGCGCGTCGATTGTCTAGACAATGGTGTCGTTGCATTGCTGGCTTAGTATAGAATAACACTACTGTATTTGAGTCGATGTCTCCGAGCCAATAATTTCACGAGTGGGCAATATTTATCTTGAATATGGAGGTCGAATCAACAAACGAATCCATGCTTTTGTAGCAAGTCCCAATGAACCATTATATAGTACCATGTTTCCCACGAACACCACACAAAACTCAAATAAACTCCGAAACCTACTCCAAAAGAACCATTTCACCCGGAGTATAATAATGTACATAACAATGGGCGTGTCTTGCACGCCGGTGAAACGCGATCAAAAAATATGTCAGTCAGCATACCGGATGCTGATGATTGAGAGTATATACAAGAGAATGTCATAGTCTGTGGTAAAAAAGCGGCGCGCACCTCAAGTGGTAGGTCCAGCTTCGAGCTGGCGGAGTGTTCGATTTTGAGTTGCAGTTGGATATTCATACTCCCTATAGTTATTGTGCCGACCAGACACACGTAGCGAGGCAAACGAAAAGCCTCGTAGACGGGAGGGGAGTAGTCTCGACCACCGATTCCGACTTCTATGGGATTCGTCTGATCTATCTGGCAAATTACTGGTAGATGCAGATTGGCCTGTTGGCATGCGCCATGGATTTTGCTCCGCTGGTGGTGTCAAGTTAGATCTGTTTTCAGGCAGTGCTGTCTGCAGTAGCTGTCCCGGTGAAGCCACAACCGACCGAAATGGATTCACTCGCCCCCCAACGAGAACAGCATGGGGCTGGCTCAGCGTCCGAGCTGTAGGACGACGCCTTGGGCGCTCCATATTTGATGTCTCCACAGCGTCAGGGCGAGGTTTCGGTGTATAATAGTCCGCTTTGCAAAGAGGACAGCATGCCCTCCGACTTGTCAACCAAGGATCAACGCAAGAAGCATGAAATGCATGGCCACATGTAAGACCACGTATGTCATCATCATCCTCAATCGCATCAAGGCAAATTGCACACGAATCACCGGGGTTTGGCAAAAGCCCAGCGGGGAGTGCGGTGCGGATATGTCCATCGCCATTTTCATCGTCTTCTAAAGCGTGAACCTGTTGTACGGGTTTATCGAGCGACTGCCTTGCTTCCCGAGCGTCAGCAGAGAGTCCTAAATCCCCGGAAGTCTTCTCTTCCGATTGTGTAACCAGGATTTCGGCATGCTGAACAGAAGTTGGCGAATACGATGTAGGTGCGTTTATATGCTGCTGGTTATCTATTGGAGACGTGCCAGACGAGACCCCAACAAAGTCATTATTATCTCCTTTTAAACTCTGCGGCCTGCTATTCGGTGCCTGTATCCCGCCATTTGCTGGAAGGCCGTCAATTTCACGTGACGCTCTCCACGCCTTATATTTGATAAGTGGAAATCGCTCATTAACTTCATCCATGGTCATCAATTTCTTCTCCCTCCTTCTTCTGTGTGTTCGGGGCATAGTCACCAAGTCTATAGGCTCGCCCGTCTCTTCGTTGCGTAATTGGCGGTTTCGCTGATTATATCGAAAGCAGTATTTGACTCCAACAATAATCCTTTGAACCCGGTTAGAAGTCTATAACAAGTAGTAGTAGCACGAAAAGCAATTTGACGTACCATAAGTTGGTAAATACGACACCAAATCCAAGGGCGACAAAAAATAGTAGAGGTGAACTCGAAGGGCTTGTATTATGATTGTCCTCGCTATTACCGCCATTTGTAGCGACACTCGTAGCAGCAGTTGTCGTTGCGGACATTTTGTTTAATATGAGGGTAATGGATGTCAGATGAACAGTGTTTCCTGGACCAATATCCTCCAGAGCAAACGCGTATGTCGTAAATACGGTGATCCCGCAGAAAGCGCCGCGATTGTGGATGCAGTGTGATCCTTATTCTGTGGTTCGATCCCTGAGGTCCAAAAGGAGCCCGACACCAAAGTATGCTTTGCGAAGTCGGACTGTCGGAGTTTGGTTCATTAAAAAGACTGTGAGACTTCAGGTACCCTTGAATAGGAGTACCCAGTATATCATCTCTGTCTTCTACCAAACACTGGGAAACATGGCCTCCCTTTAGACTTGGAAAGATATTGTGTTGTTGAGGAGAAACTTATTACGAAAATGTGATACCTGAGGTACCGAAGTCACGGGTCGATCCATCACATCTCACGTAACTTACAGTACGAGAGCATTACATTCTAATGGTTGTCTGACAGAAATTCAACAGCAATTGACAAGTACTTTACAGGGGTACTTCCCATTGACAATAGGTATATCCACTTTTACATATGATGTTAAGAATCTCATTACACCGACACATCAGAGGATCAACTATAGTGAGTATCTCTAGGGTGACTAAAGTCCGTACATGGTTAAACAAAGGGTAGGAGAAGTTTCTTGAAAGCCAGTACAAATTGATATTATTGACTGGGCTTATTTCTCAGAATGTGGATGTTGGCACGGTACTTGTAGTAGTGTTCAAATAGGTATTATTCTGTACAGTATTGTTAGTTAGTACACCCCTGGGGTAAAGTTTCTCTTGCAACTTCAACCAATACATCTACATCCTAGATAACAATCCAAAATGAACAACAACACAACTCTTTCAAATATGCATGAACACCTGAACCCCATTGTTTTCTTTGACATGTCACTTGGAGGTGAGTCTCGGTTCTTTAAGCTTTCGATGTTAAGAAAACAGCATTTGGAAGACTATACCAATTTAATGCCATCCATATGCATTGGGCGCATCATAATTAATCGAGACATGGGCTGAAGGACACCGGTATTGCAGGAGAGCCTCTAGGGCGTGTTAAAATGGAACTGTTTGCAGATGTAACACCACGAACAGCGGAAAACTTTCGTCAATTCTGCACAGGTGAAAGCAAAGATATTCAAGGCCGATCGCAGGGCTATAAGAATAGCAAATTTCATCGAGTAGTACGTGACGAGATACATCCTCAAACTCAAATGCCCCGTTACGATATGGACTAATCACTCAATTTGATGGGAAGATCAAGGATTTTATGATACAAGGGGGGGACTTTGTCAACGGTGATGGTACAGGATCTCGTTCTATCTATGGCACCTCAAAATTCCCAGACGAGAATTTCGCCTTGAGGCACGACCGTGGTGGTCTGTTGAGCATGGCTGTAAGTTTAGCAGTTCCTTCCTCTGGCAAACACTGACCGGTTTCTAGAATTCTGGTCCAAATACAAATGGCTGTCAATTTTTTATAACAACAACGCCGGCTCCTTTCTTGGACAACAAGCACGTGGTCTTTGGTCAAGTCGTTGACGGAATGGATATTGTGCGGATGGTTGAGAATACCCGCACAACTAGAGACAAACCTAATCAGGATGTGGCCGTGGTGCAGTGTGGAGAAATGTAATAATCGAGTTGATGTTTCTATACTACAAAAATGCAGTACATGCTTGAGAAATCTCCATAGTTGTGGTGACCGTGAGTCTCTTCGAAAAGACACGGACACCAGCCAAATCAACAAGACGAGATAGGAAAGAAAAGAGAAAAAGAAAGAGAAGGGGGAAGAAAGAAAGAAAGAAAGAAAGGCGCACTACCTACAGAGTAGTGCCTATAACTGAAATTTGCTCAAATAAGCAGACGCCAGCGCAACGGCCTCATCGACTTTGTCAGGGTTAACACCATTTCCAATCGAGGTGGATCCCTTTCCACCAGCTTTTCCTCCCACGACATTCGAAACAACAGCTGACCAGTCATTTGCAGAAGCACCTTTATCACTCATCTCCTATATTTCGTATTAGAAAAATGTCATAAACTAGGAATAACCAAAGCCTACCTTGGATACATGGCAGCCGTGAGCAACACGTCCTTGTTGGGGATCTGCTGCCAAAAGATAGATCGTCTTGCCCTGTAGTTTCGACTTGACGTAGTTGAGTGATTCGCTAACAGCCTTTCCATTCGCTGATATTGGCAGGTTGGCAACAAGCCAAGATTTGTCTTGGTTTTCAGGCTCTTGAAAGTAGGTGATTATCGTCTCAAGTGCCTTCTTGGCCTCAAGTTTTTGTTGCGCCTTCTGTCCATCAACAACCTGCTTGTTCAACTTCGCAAAGCGTTCCCGGAGTCTCGATTTCTGGACAGCGGATATTGAGAGCTGATTAAGCTCTACCTGGATCTGTTTTGCCTCTTGCTCCTTCATGGGACCCAAAGGCATCGCCTCCAAACGATCAAGGCGTCCCTCAAAGCTCTTTGCCACCCTTTGTACTTCATGAGCATCCTCCCCAGTAACGGCGATGATTCTGCGAATGCCTTTGGCGATGCCGCTCTCTTCCAAAACAACCAGGTCCTTGATATCGCCTGTTTTCTGAGCGTGGGTACCACCGCAAAATTCGATGCTAACCTCCTCCCAACGTGGGTCCTTAATATTATCGAGTAGTTCTTCCACCTCTACTCCGACGGAAACCACGCGGACAGGGTCAGGGTATGTCTCCCCAAAGACTGCTCGGACACCCGATATTTGCCGTGCAGTTGCAAGAGGAACCTCTTTCGCATATACAGCACAATTCTGTCGAATATATTCAGTGGATCTTTCCTCGATCTTTTCCAACTCCTTATCTGATATAGCTGATTTATGCGAGAAATCAAACCTCATTTTTTCAGCGGCAACCAAAGAGCCTTTCTGTTCAACACCATCACCAAGGACTGCTCTTAAAGCAAAGTTAAGGATATGTGTCCCTGTATGGTTGTTCCTGATCGGCCATCGTCTTAATTCGTCGTATTCGCAAATGACCTCGTTGCCAACGGCGAACGAACCATATTTGATGAAACCCGTGTGGAGAACGTAGCCAGCGTACAGCTGAACATCGCCAACTTCGAGCTCTGCTTTTCCATCAATTATTATTTTGCCTGTGTCATTTTCCTGGCCACCCTGCTCGGCATAGAAGTTGGTGCGATCAAGAATAACCCCGAGTTGTTCTCCGTCAGGTATGTCTTCGGTCGACGAATGAAACAGTTTACCATGATAAATCGCCTTGACCTGGGCAATAATATTGCCTTTTTCAAACTTGGCGGAATCATCTGTCTTCTGGACGTCGGGCATTTTCTCCAACTTTCCCAGATCATGGACATCAAGCTTAACGGCATCTGACGCAGATTTCTTTTGACCCTTGCTTGCTTCCCTGGCCTTCAGGCGCGCTTCCTCGAATTCTAGGTCGTCTATCTGTAGCCCTCTTTCTTCGGCCATCAGCCGAGTCAAATCGACAGGGAATCCAAACGTGTCGTACAATCTCCAAACATCGGCGCCATGAAGTTTGTCAACGCCTTTCACTTTAGCTTGCTGGGCATAATGTTCGAACTGTCGCTCGCCACGGTCAAGCGTCTTCGCAAAGGAAATTTCTTCTTCATCCAGTATCTCCATGACATCATTTTGTTTCTTTCTCAGTTCAGGAAACATCTCGCCCAGCTGGTTGACTGCAGTGGGTACAATTCGGGAAAAGAAATTTCCAATTTCAACACTGAAGTATTTCCGGGCATAGCGAGCACCTCTGCGCAGTATACGACGTACGACGTATCCACGACCTTCGTTGTTTGGTGTCACACCGTCTGCAATCGCAAATGATAGGGTTCGGACATGGTCTGCTACTACTCGATAGGCCGTATCAATACCATCAGGATCATCTGTGCCAAACAATCCTCGATACTCCCGAGCTCCGGTTATGTCACGAATAGCCTGGAACAGGGGAGAGAAAACATCGGTGTCGTAGTTTGACGATTTATCCTGAAGTACTGACACGAGTCTTTCGAATCCCATTCCTGTGTCGACATGCTTGTTCGGAAGGGGCCTCAAAGACCGATCAGGCTCACGGTTGTACTGGATGAAAACATTATTCCAGATTTCAAGCACGTCCGGGTCATCTTGATTGACAAGATAGGCGGCATTTCGTCCGCCCACCCGATCGTAATGGATCTCACTGCATGGTCCACAAGGGCCTTGGTCACCCATTTCCCAGAAGTTGTCCTTCATGTTTCCAGGCAGGATATGGTCATCGCGGACTCCGACAGAGCGCCACAATTCCTTCGATTCCAGGTCTGGGTCTAGCCCGCCAGCTTCGTTACCCTCGAAGTAGGTCACGTACAAGCGGTCAGGATCCAAGCCATATACCTTTATCAGGAGTTCCCAAGTATAGCAAATTGCTTCCTTTTTGAAATAATCACCGAAGCTCCAGTTGCCCAGCATTTCGAAGAAAGTCTGTTTCATGTGTGCAATTAGCTCATCAATATCGTTTTAAAGCAAACCTAATTCTGAACTAACATGATGATAACTATCCTTTCCAACATCGTCCAGGTCCTAGTACGGTTAGTGTTGGTAGCAAGAGCTCTATGCTTCAAAGTCTTACATTGTGCTTTCCACCTGCACGGATACACTAAAGTTTTGGTCAGCTCTACATTCGAGACTGCTGTAGGATGTAATCGTACCTTCTGAGAGTTCACTGCACTTTTCAAATTTGCAAAGTCCGAATGGGGGTCCACAGTACCTAGGAAAATGGACTTGAATTGGTTCATCCCCGCATTGGTGAAAAGTAGAGTAGGATCAGAGAGAGGAGCAACTGGAGAAGACGGGACTACAGTTGAGCCATGTTAGCAGCCGGTTATCTTTCTCTCTCTCTCTCTCTCTCTTTTTTTTTTTTTTTTTTTTTTTTTTTTTTT
>NW_019170454.1:1762135-1778671 GCF_001890805.1 Aspergillus glaucus CBS 516.65
AAAAAAAAAAAAAAAAAAAAAAAAAAAAAAAAAAAAAAAAAAAAAAACACACACACACACACACACACACACATAGTCCTTCATTAGTACGGCCATTATCACCATGGGATAACCTTGGCCATCTTGCCATAAGCTGTTCACAGGGTCGCTTGTTATGCTCCTTAATAATCCCCAATTATATATTCTAACTCTATATTGATTCACATAAGGATTTGACAAGTTTGACTATATTACTATAAAAAGATGAAGGGAAGTTTTTACTACTATAAATAGTGGCATTCTCAAGTCCGCAAAATCCACTCCAATCCACTCTGAAACTACAATGGAGCAGGTTCAGATAGAAGTTGAGAAAGTCCACAATGGCAGAAAATTATACATGCAGGATCTGCAGTGACTTGGATAATCTAAAATGTGAATAAGGTGATTTAAAGTAAATGGTGTGGATTAGATTTATCTACAGCATCTGATTACAACATGTTACTATAATTGATATCAAGTCTAGATCTTCTGTAATAATGTATAATCCTTAACTCAATGAAACTTACTATATCTAATATTATAACAAGCTTATATACTCCACAACTACATTTATAAAATATATTAATCTAACTGCAGTTTAATTCTTGCTTAATTATATATTAAACCTATAATGCTCTATTTAATTATTTTGAAGATTATATAGAATGCCTGAGATTAAAGTAAGCAATATAGAAAAAGACAATATATTAATTATTAAGATCTAGAAGCTACAAAGCAAAAACTTCAGCAGTACTATTAGAAATTATATATAGCTTTTATAATATTATTTATACTATTGCAACTGTTTTAGATTTATATCAAAAGCTTTTTACATTTTAATCTGACAACTAGATGGAATCAAGATCTAAAGCATTGAGATATGATATAAGATAATGAGAAAGGTCTTTCATTACTATTATAAGTACCTTTCTTAATCTAAAGCTAAGATTACTTATCCATCAGCTATAAGTCATATTGACATTGCCCTTTATTGATTTGAACATTAATAATAAGCTTACTTTCACCTCTAACTCCAATAATGTTGGATCAGCTAAGTACGGAGGTGTGCATATTAAGTCTTACTCGACGCTAGTAATTTTTTTGGTTCTTGGCTGTAATATACGGTCAAGGTAAGTGATTTACATGATAGATCACTTGGCTGGCTGTATACAAGAGCTGCAGAAGAAAGCCATGTCTACCACTCCTAGCCAAAATGAAGCTATTGCTGCCCATAGAGAACCTCCTTGAGATGATTTAAAAGAGGGGGCCATCTCCTAGATCCTGACGCCTAGGGAGCTCTCCCTTTCACCTCTTCCTCTTCCACACCCTATTATCATGGCGCGTAGTCCCTTATATTCATTACCTCCTCATGCTTAATAACCTCCTGGATATGGCGTACTAGGCGCTCTATCCACTGCTTAATATGCTCCTGAGTTAGCTCACTCTATCCATCAATCCATGCCTGTTTTCCAGTCTTCTTATCTCGGGGGGCGCCACAGGAGGTAGTTCGTTGCTTTAGCCATGGCCAGGCTGCTTCTATAGCATTTAGATCAGTGGAATTACCTAGTGGAAGAAGAAGTTAGTACTCATCTAGAAGCAGCAACTGCTTATAGATACAACTGCTTATAGATACAACTGCTTATAGATAACTTACCAGGCCAGTTCATTATCTTCTGCACCCCAAAGATATTATAGCCTGTAGAGTGTCACCGGACGACCCGGAGACCCGCCCCGAACCCGCCCCAAAGCCCAACGGGCTGGGCTTTGGGTCAGGGGTCCTTGGCCTGCGACCGATCACTCTATGCCATGTCAATATGTTGATGTACGGGAATACAAAAGATACTGGACTGACTAGCCATAGTTGGATTAGTGCGTTCCCTGGTTACCTAATATAGTATAGTGCCATCAGCTTCAGGCTTTTGGGCTAAGCCCGCCCCAAAAGCCCGCCGGGCCGGGGCAACGATGGCCATAGCCCGCCCCGAGTGACACTCTACAATGACCTATAAATAATTTATAGGTCATTGCCTGAAAATGATGACAGTGAGCAGGTGCTCCATCCTCTTAGCCTCTAAAACTGAAGTTTTTGGACGCTCAATCATGCATTCTTTAGCAAAGGGAATCAGCTTTGGAACTAGGACTTCCTATTAGATTAAGAAGTTAGCATCTTGATACAGTCATCATATAGAATGGCCTTAAACTTACTTTATTATACCGGTACCAATCTATTCCCCCTTTAGAGTTACGCTCTAAACGGCCATTCTTTTTATTCCAATGCCAGACTGGTTCACGGCCAGGCACATTACCCTAAAGTCTAAGCCTCATTCTTGACAGACCGATACTGAGCTCCCACTCTTGCTTGTAGATTGGCTCTAACTCTCTGTTCAACTTCTCAATCTCCTTGGTAGCTTGCCGCTTCTGCTGAGCAGTCTCCGGAGACCAGATATGAATAGGGCCTTTCTTATCACAAGAAAAGCTAGCCCATACCATAAATCAGAGTTTCCTTTCCAGCGGCGTTGAATGCAGGTAGGATCATTTACCTCATCCTTAGTATGCCATATCCTAACTCCTCCACACTGGTGGCCCAAAGCCACCCGAGGTCTCATCTGTAAATATCACATTCTTCCAGTCTTTATGGGCAAGGCAGAAATCTAGGCATTTTTTTCTGGTTTCATCAGTAAGGCCTGGTTTCTTGGTAGGTTTGACACTGTGAAAGCCATGCTTTTTAAGAATCTTTAAAATAAATGAGGGGGAAATGTCAACTTCAAAAGCAAGGAATTCAGAGGATTTTTCACGTCCAGCATGGTCTTTTCTAATAGAAGAAACAATAGAATCCTCAGTTGATTGAGTGATCTCTTTAGGACAGCCACTGGCCAGGACGGGGGTCATCTTCCACATATTCAGTCAAAATCTGCTGATCTATCTCTGAGTTAAAGCCATGTTCCTTTGCTTTCTTTAACCCAGCGCTTGATAGTCCAGCTAGACATGCCAGTGATAGCTTCAACACGCTGTATAGGTCATTAGAGTAGTAACTGCTTGAACACGGACACCCACAGGATGATAAGACCCACGCATTTTGACTGAATCAGGGGGGGAAGGAGGCAGGTAGGTGATGGAATAGCGCCGAGTAAGACTTAAAATGCACACCTCTGTAATATACTACTGAATTAGAAGCTTAATAAATATTAATCCATTTCATTGCATTTCTATTCTCCCTCTTAATATAATCCAACTATAATTTGTTCTACTTTAGCTATTATGAACTCAACACTATAGATGCCCTTTAGTAGTGGCATGCTAAAATTTATTGATTACTTATTCTAGCTAGAATGATCTATGACTTCCTTACAGTCTCTATTAGTAGTATTAAATCTAAGAATCTTTAGTACTGCCTGTAATATTTATTATTATTATTAGAATTATGTTTGTTATCTTAGACAATTGAAACATATATAATTTAGATGTATAATGATCACTTTATACTGACTGAGTCATAAGTTTAAATTTTTAAGAATAAAGATAATTAACTGTCTTAAGAGACTAGAGTTTAATGAGCCCTTCAAGTCAGAATCTAAACATTATATTAGTGAAATTAAAGATTCTAGTGGCTTTTTAAATAATAATGATTTTTAGTCTGATAATAATCTTTTATTCTTACCTGCACTATCATATTATTATATAGTTATAATTACATTACTAGTTCTATAGCAAGCCTCTACTAAGTAATAACCTCCAGCCTCTATTAAGTAATAATCTCATATAGTTAGATGCTCTGAACACTCATAATTTAGAGGATGGCATTATAGAATTATATATTATTAGTTTAATAATTAAGAATAAGAGTCAGAGGATGAGTTCTTTTATTATTATAATTCATTTTCTAAATTTAAGAGTTTATATAAAAAGGCATAAATGACCAGTAATGCTAATGTATATTATTTAGTTATTCCTTATCTATACATGCAAATATTAGCACAGGAAATTAAACTGCATTTAAAGTATATGTATTTGTATTATCTATAGTCATATTTTTAATACCTTTACATCCTTGAGAATCTCTGTAATATCATTATACTGATTCTTGAGAGAGAAAGCTCTATAGATATATATCTCATTGGAATTGAGAATATCAATATAATTATTAAGAGTTGTAATTATACGAAGTATTTAATAGAATTAGATATTATAAACCATATATTATAAAGTAAAAAATAATTAAGAAAAGAAAGAAACTCAGTAGTATAGACAGCCAATGAGAACCAATATATTTAACGTAATCTATCACCGAGCTGGCCAGCTGGCTGCGCCCGCCGCTGAAAAGTACTATACACTGATTTTGAAGCCTTTCTCCCCACAAAATTGATATATATTATCTTTAAAAACAATAGTCTATTTCTCAGGGCATTTAAGCCGATTATGGCCTGTTATACCACATGTGCTACAGGCTGGTGGCCTACGCGACCTGGAAACTGGCTGGCCGCCGGTGTGCTTCCTCCACTATAGCCTCCTGTTCTTGTGCTTTTTGCAATCGTTGAGCACCTGTCAGGCTCCCTCCAGCCTGTATAAAGGCCCTAGGAGCTGCTTGTCTCTGTCTTTGATGCTTATTTTCCATGCGAAGCTGGTGGACTTCATGTTGCAGTAAGGTGGCGTTTTGCATGGCCATCACCAATTACTCATTCACAATTCCCAAGCTGTAAGGCTTTGGCATTGCTTGCCTGAGTCTCTGAGCCACATATAACTTTGGCTGTGGATATCATGCCCATCTGAAATCCAGTTTAATCCATATTGTAGATAGCTTGCTGAAGGATTCCATATTTTTCAACAGCATCATGGAAATGCTTATACCACCCCATAATAAGCTCTGGATCTTCACATTTGGCATGCTGGTAGTCATATTTTCAGCTGTATTTAGAGGAGAGTTCATCATAGCATCAAATATACCAGGTCACCCAACACTCGCCCACATAGGCAGTCTGGGAGGATAGCCATGCAAGACAGTAACAACTGTGCCAAAGAGCATACAGTAGAGATTTGTAGAGGTAGGCCATACTGGCCCATATCAATAATCCATTATGAGAGCGTCTTTTCTTCAGTAGGTGTCAATTTTCAGTGATATGGCAACTGATTCCTTGCCACATTTTTGAATTAAAATATTAATTTAGAATCTGTAGTCTAAGAGACTACGCTTGACCCTGAAGGCCTGGGTTTGTTATTTGCAAGGCATGAATGAGTATTAGGCAGCCTAATATTATATGAAAGAAGATTGCTTTATCAGTTGCTCAACCAATTATCTGACCATTTAGGCCAGTGGCTTGTATATCCTATATAAATAAGCTAATAGTAAAATATATAGAAATCATATTCATAAGACTTAATGCTTAATATATAGGTTCTAGTGTATTCTAATAAGACTGTCTTAATCTAGTGTCCAAAGTGAGCCCTCAATTTTCTTATCTATATCTCTAGCTTTATACAGGGTTTTTTAAATTCTTATATCGCTATTTACAGATTTGCCTGCTGTGCAATTTAATTATAGAATTTAGTATATCTACATAGACTGTTTCTAACTAACATGGTCGGTAAGCAAGCGATGCACCATCCAACCAAATCTCACCCAACCACCCTAATCATTTTTTTGATCGCCTACCATGCCACCAAATCGCTCTCAATACTCTCAAAAATCAATCAAGCAGGAGTGTAGGGTCTTATTAGCTATTGACGCTATTCAGAAAGACCAAATTGCTTCTGTGCGCGAAGCAGCGCGCCAATTTAGCGTGCCTGAGGCTACGCTCTACTGCCATCTAGCTGGCCATACCAATTGCCATGATATGTATGGGCGCAAACAACCACAAATTGACTGAACCTGAGGCGTATATGCTTCTTCAATGGATTTTGTCAATGTATTCACATGGCGCAGCGCCTGGCCCTACTGCTGTTCAAGAAATAGCCAATATTTTGCTTGCTCAGCGCAGCCAGATCCCTCTGGAGACTGTTGGTCAAAAATGAGCATATAATATCACTCAGCGCCAACCAGAGATCAAAGGGCGCTATAGTCATTGATATGACTATCAGCATGCTAAAAATGAAGACCCAGTGATCATTCAGCAATGGTTTAATCTAGTGCAAGAAACAATCATACGATATGGTATTGCATCTGAAGATTTATATAATTTCAATGACAGGTTTTGTTATGGACCTCACTGCTGCTACTGCTAAGGTTATCACACGCGCTGAATACTATGGTTGATGACCTACTGTTGAACTGGCGTATCAATATCTCACCCAATGGATGGACTACTGATCAGATTGGTCTATCTTGGCTAAAAGATCACTTTATTCCATTGACTAATAGTCGAATCACTGGTGATTAACAGCTATGATCCTCATTAAACCCCAATTCAACCCAAATATGCAAGCAAAACAAGATTATACCAATCTGTATGCCAGTACATGCGTCTCATCTATTACAGCCACTAGATGTAGGCCGTTTTGTGATTTTAAACGCGCCTATGGCTATTTGGTTGATAAGCAGATGCGCTGCGGATTCAACCATATCAACAAGCTTGACTTCCTTGCTGCCTACCCAAGCGCGTGTTCATCAGACACAAATCCCACCCCCAAGGGGGTGGGTAGAGCATGCATAGTCTTAGACTGGAAAATGCTCTATAAAATGGAAGACATCATCATCATCATCATCATCATCATCATACCCAAGCGCGTGTGCAGAGGCCTATAAATTAGTTAGTATCCAAAATAGCTTTGCTGCTATAGGTATAGTGCCATATAGCCCTGATCGGGTGCTCTCAAAGCTGAATATTCAGCTAAAAACACCACAAAACCAGCGCCAATTATATCAACAAGCATCTTCCATCAAAGCTCTATACAATCGAAGCAGCAATAGCCCCCCAGGCAGGGCGTTAAACCAGAGCTGATCAAGGGTTCCCAGCTAGCTATGCAGGCCAGTGCGATGCTAGCGCAGGAAAACAAGGATCTACGTGTGGCGAATGAGAAAAAGAAGCAAAAGCGAGCTAGATCTGAGAGACAGATCAATTACTAGGGTGGTTTATCAGTGGAAGATGCTCAGCAGGTGATTCAGGGCCTAAACTAGCCTCCTGAAGTTGAGATAGACCCAGATGGCAGCGGCTGCGCTGGCTAGGCGAAATAGCCAGCGGCCAGCACGCTGGCCACCAGCGTGTAGTCTATGTGGGACTGTAGGGCATAATATTAACCAATGTCCTAGTAGATAACTGAATGAATTTAATGGCGTTGGTGGTTAATAAAATCGATTCCAATTTATGTGGTGTGGCCAGGTGCGTCGCTCGCTTGCCGACCACGTTATAACACCGGAACAATTATGAAATCATGACTTTCAGCCCTCTATAATTATATTTAATGGTTTTAATAGAAGAGTAAACCATAAAATTAATATAAGCCTTATACCTCTCAGGGAGACAGAGATTATAAGACATATAAGAATATATTGGCTAAGGATTATTGGACTGGCCCCGGCCCCACGCTGGTAAGTGGGGATGGGTCTTGGTGGTTAGACCCTCTATAATTACGAGAAATGTCAGAGAAAAAGGCAATATACTAGTTTATTGGGATTAGAGAGCAAAGTATAAATATAATTACTATTAAAATTAACCGCAGCTGAAGGGCAAAGTCAGTAGAATACAAAAGTAATTAAAAGAGAAGTATGAATCTAGAGGTTTAATAAAGTAAAAGCTAGACTGTTAATTTAGAATTTCATAGATATAAAATATATTTAGTAGTATAAATACAATAGTAAAGAATGCTATTAAGTTTGTATAAAACATTACAATATCTATTTAATAGAGGATTATATTATGCAGTGGCAGCAGCATTATTAAGAAAATATAACAATAAGCAATAAAATACAACCCTTCAAATTAAAACATATAGAGACATTAAGACATAAATAGAGGCTCTAATAATAGAGGGAGATATCTACAATATGGATGAAACTGGCTTTCAAATTAGTGTTGCATCAACTGCTAAAGTTGTCTGTGGTGCTGAGACAAGACAGAGCCATGCATGCTCTTTAAGAGCCTTACAGCCAGGAAATAGAGAATGGGTGACTGCAGTTGTCTGTATAAATGCAACTGGATGGGTTCTTCCCCCACAGATTATCCCACTATATATGCCTCCACATTCATCTCATCTTCTTCAGCCACTAGATGTCTCATGTTCTGTGCCATTAAAACATCTCTATGGCCAGGGAATGCAGGAGAAAATGCAGTATGGAATCCATTCAACTGGAAAGAAGGACTTTCTTCAAATCTATCCAGCAGTCCATCAACAAGCTCTATTTACACCAGACATCAAAAGTGGCATTGCACAAACTGGATTGATCCCTTTGGCCCCAAATAGAGTCCTTGACTTCTCTCAAAGTTGAATATCCAGCAAAAGATTCCAACACCACCTTTATCATCCCATAGCAATCATCTATTTGGCCAGTCCTTTGGTGCAGGGAAACACCAGCCAATATATATCAATTGGAGCAGCAGAAGAAGTGGATCAAGTCTCTTAAAGGTGTTGTATCACCATCAGTGGTGGATGAGGCCATGAGGAAGGTAGTTAAAAATGCAGAGATGACCATGCAAAATGCTCTTCTATTACAACAAGTTCATCAACTTCAAACTGAAAATCAAAACCGGAGAGAGGAAGAAGAACAGAGGGAGCAAAATAGGCCCTGCAGACCACAAAAATGCAGCAATTGTGGTATTTTTGAATATAATAGATGAAGATTGATTTTAAAATAGCCTGGCTTTTTTCTATAATTTTCTAACTTTAATTACATTATAATGACTAAACTGACTGTAATAAAACCTCTACTGTAATAAATAGAACTGGTATAGCTAGAAGTTTATGATTTTAATATCTAGCTATAAACGATGTGCTATAGAAAGTTTCAGTTTCATATCTGCCAATTGTCGGAAACTATCAGAACTTGGAGAAGCATACTTTTCTCATCAGACTGCTGGCAGATATCGGCTTTTGATTCCCTCATTCACCTCATCTACTGCAGCCACTGGATATAAGCTGTTTTGGACTGCTCAAGCACTACTGTGGCCAGAAAATAAGGGAGATGGCGCAAAAATGACATCCATGCCATTGATAAAATGAATTTCCTATCTAACTACACCAAAATCCATGTTCATACATTCTCAAAGGCCAACACACTAGATGGATTTACAGCTGCTGGCCTTATTCCTTTTAAATCAGAGAGTGCTTGCAAAACTCCATATCAAAATGAAGACACCAACACCACCTTTTCAAACAGCAATCAATCCTTTTATTTAGGAAGGACACCAGCCAATCTCTATCCATTAAATCAGCAGAAAAGGCAGATGCTTGAAAAAGTTTGAGGTTGCAAAGATGGCAATGCAGAATTCTATTCTTTTACAACAAGAAATTAATCAGCTTCGCACATAAAATAGGCATCAGAAAGAGAAGATGACATGAGCCTTTATTCAAGATGGAGGGAGTTTAACAGATGGTAAGGGACTGCAAAGATTGCAAGAAAGAGGGGCCATACAAGAGCTGTCATTATCATCATCATCATCAAGACCACAGCGGCCTGTGCAGTGCAGTAGTTGCAATCAAGAAGGCCATAATAGATTAAAATGCCTTACTAGATATTAATATATTCAATAAATTTAATAAATCTGGAGAGATGAGCTAGATGTACTATGTGGAGTAATTTATTTAGAGTTTCTCGCCGCCGCCGCGCAATTTGGTGATAGATTACATTAAAAATATAGATTAAAAAGAGTTCTGTTGTACTGCAGATGCCAATTATATTTAAATAAGATAGTAATATAGATCTCTTCCCCAGTCTGTTTACGATCATAATTATATAATAATTATACCCATGCTGATCCCCAGATAAAGACTAGAAATCCATTAAATTATGCTGCCATGATCTGGCAGGTACTTTAGTGATTATAATAATTCAGGATTTAAATATCTTATTTTAAAGATTTTTGCTCAATCAATATTAAATTTATATAGTTATAGATATAGTAATCTACTAACGTAGTTCCCTACTGTCTACCCCCCTAGGGGGGTTGATAGAGAACCCACTTAAGTGCCTATTCACCCTACAATCTAGAGAAGGCTGATTGGGAGCAATTCAGTAGGGTCCTATTAGACCTAGATAAGTCTAGGGTCAACCCCAATCCTGAACCCCAGTTGGAGAATCTAGAGGATGAAGCCAATCAATTGCAGATAAACATCCAGGAAGCAGCAGAGAAAAGCATCCCAAGAAAGAGACCCTGCTCTATATCCAAAGCTTGGTGGAGTGAAGAGCTAACCTCTCTGAGAAAGAGCCTAGGAAATGCAAAAAGAAGATGGAAACAGTCTCAGGATTCTCAGGACTATCAGAGCTTTCTTACCCAAAAGAATATATATTCCCAGGAAATCAAAACAGCTAAAACTAGCTGCTGGAATAGCTTCCTAGAAAATGCCCAAGATAAAGAGATCTTCAAGGCCTTTAGCTATACAAAGCAAAGACAGGTCCAAAGACTTCCCATCTTAAAGTATCAGGATCATGCTTTATTCACTACTCTTTTTCAAAAACCCCCTGACTCTGAGCCAGTGGACTGGTCATCTTACCAGACTGGTGGATGGGAATGGCCAAAGGTAGTGATGAGTGAAGTAAAGGAGGCAATATTCACCAGCTCAATCCAGAAAGCACCTGGCCCAGATGGGATATCCTTTAAGATCATTCAAAAGGCTTACTTGAATCTACCTCATAGATTCCATAGGCTCTATGAATCACTTATCTGGCATGGCTACCATCCTAGGTGCTGGAAAACAGCAAAAGGAGTTGTATTGAAGAAGGCAGCCTCAGCAAAGAGAGACTATTCAAGGCCAAAAGCATACAGGATTATTTCACTCCTTAACTGCCTGGGCAAGGTCTCTGAGAAGATCTTAGCTAGAAGGCTAGCTCATTTAGCAGAACTCCCAGGATCTAAGTTGCTGTATCATGATCAAATGGGGGGTAGAAGACAGAAGTCTGCAATAGATGCTGTCCTATCCCTAGTGCATGATATTCAGACTGCAAAGAAGAATAGGAAGCACACCTCTGCTCTTTTTATAGATGTTAAAGGTGCCTTTGATCATGTCTCTATCAATCAACTGCTCAGAGTCTGCTTTAGACTAGGACTTCCTTTTGCTCTAATTCAATGGATTCAGAGCTTCCTTTCTGATAGAAGCATTCAGCTGGCCTTTGATGGGGATAGTACTGAAGAAACCCCTATCTCTGTTGGCATTCCTCAGGGCTCACCTATCTCCCCTATTCTCTTTCTCATCTACATCAGGTTCCTTTTTGAAGAGGAGGACAATGAGGATCCAGAGTTAAAAAGTCTACTTTCTCAAGTCAGATTCCTAAGCTATATTGATGACATTGCTCTAGTCATCTACTCTAGAGACCTAAAGTACAACTGTCAGGTCTTAGAGAAAGTGGCTCAGTGGCTATTCAACAAAGGAGAAAGACAGTTTATTCAATTTGACCAGGAAAAGATTGATCTTATCCACTTTCATTCAAGAAGAACAGTGAATGAAGATGAGATTAAAGTCAGGCTTGATGGCTTTGAAGTGCTTCCCCAGCCTTTAGTATTAGTAAAGTGGCTAGGAATCTATCTAGATCCTAAGCTCCTGTTTCATGAGCATGTGAAGAGAAAGGTGTGTGAGGCCACCAGGGTCTTTCATCAGATTGAAAGGCTATCCAACACTGAAAGAGGATTGAGTTTTCAGGCAGTCAGACAGCTATATATAGCATGCATCACCTCAGTGGCTGATTATGGGGTGCCCATCTGGTGGAGAGGCCAGAGATATCTGGAGGATAGGTACCAGAAACTCCAGAATATGGCCTTGAGAAAGATTCTAGGGGCATTCAAGACCTCTCCATCCAGGGCCATGGAGATTGAAGCTTCTATACCACCTCCTAGGCTTAGGTTTAGAAGGATATGCAGATCCTATGCACTCAGGAGTCAGGACCCTGTCTTTCAATCAAAGTCATGCCATTCAACAAAGAATGCCTGATACATTCACTCCTGATCCTGGTCAATATCACCCAGAGACTGCCACAGCTCTTGATTGGACTGAGAAAGAGAGAAGAGGTCCCAGACAAAGACACAAAGTCACAGTCAAGATCCAACTACTCTAGTCTAGATGATGGAGATAGAAGAAGAAAGAAACACTATCCTTCTCAACTAGTTAGAGTTAGTTATCTCACATCTTCATAACAAGGATTGGATTGGAAGACCAGAATCATTCACTAAAGCTCATTCACCATGGAAGCCAAAGCTGGGAGAGCTGATTGATCTGTACATATCTGACAAGCCAAAGGACCAGGCAGCCAAGGACCACCAGGAAATGACTGCTAGATGGTCCCAGTCTCTGATAGATGATAAACTCATCATTCTATTCAGATGGATCTCAATCCAGCCAAGGCTCCAATGGCTCTGGTTTATTCACTACCAACACCTTCTTCTCTTCTCAGGATGCTCAGGCCTGGAATATTGGAAAGGAATGTGAAGTCTATGATGCTGAGCTCTATACCATCCAGCAGGCCATTCAACTAGCTCTAGATAGAGTTAGGGCTCAAAGACAACCTCAGCTTCAGGAGGTATGGAACTATGGATCTTCTCTGATAGTCAAGCAGCTCTTCAGAGACTCCAGGGATATGTCAATAGCTCTATGCTTCTTCACATAGTAGAGCTGATCCAGACCATCCTTCAAGACTTCACTATCCAAATCCACATTCACTGGGTACCTGACCACCAAGGCATATATGGCAATGAAAAGGCAGATGAGGCAGCAAAGTATGGAGCTGAGTGGTGTGATCCTATCCCTAGAGCCCCACTCTCATATAGCTTTCTGAGAAGGGAGCCGAAGCTGAGAACTCTGGAAGAATGAGAGAATGGACTTTTCTTCCTGTAGGCAGACACTACACCCAGTTTCAGACCAAGCCAACATGGAAACTAGCCTTTCTCAGACTCTCAAAGCTGGAATGGTCAACCATTCAACAGCTTAAAGCTAGGGCATGGATACTTCAAATCCTATCTAGTCAGGCTACCAGACTATGATAGTGATGAATGCACTAGATGCATGCAGGATCAAAGACAGACTCCATATCATCTAATTCTGCAATGCTTAGCTTATCAAAATGAGAGAAAAGCCTCTATCAACACCTTGCCCAAAAAAGATCAGTCTCTGTTTTACTTGTTTACTTCAAAAACTGGACAACAGGTGCTTTTAGAGTACATAAGAAGCACTGGTATAGCTACTAGAAAGTGGCTGCTAGCCATTGAATTAAAAAAAAAATGGTTTTGTTTGTTCTGAATTAACTCTGTTTTCTTTTTTTGATTCATTGTTTTTGATTCACTCTTCTTGATTTATTTGCTAACCCCTTTAACTCTCCTCACCTCCTTTCTGGATTTCTACCACCTGGCAGGTCTCCCAGCCACCTACACGTCAGCTGTTGATGCCCTAGCTAGGGCCTCATAGGCATTACCCATCGTGTCCCTCATTCTTGACCATCTCAGAGTTAGAGCTTCCCATGTGATCTGGGACAGAGCAAATCCCATGTATATATAGATAGACCCCATCAGACACAAATCCCACCCCCAAGGGGTGAGTAGAGCATGCATAGCCTTAGACTGGAAAAATGCTCTATATAATGGAAGACATCATCATTAGTTAATTTTAATAGAGCAACAGATCATTATATATTATTTGATCTATATCTCCTGTAACTAACCACCTTATCCTAAGGATCTTCTAAATTATTATTGTTATAATTCAGTGCTAATAATTTATTAAATCTATAGAGAATAGTCATAATAATAGCTTTATCCTTATTTAGGTCTTTATTCTTTAATTATCAGTTTCATCTCTAGTCTTAATAGACATAATAATGTCCAATATAGATAGTCTATAAATATTCTTATATTCATTTTTTATATTATTCACTAGCCCAGGCTTTAATAATTATTGAGTATAATGAGATTTTTTTAACATCTATATCCACCATTTATATTAGACTGTCCTCTAGATTTTCCTCCCATGGCTAATAATAAATTTAAAATAAAGAGAGCAATCCAGCTCATCAGGCTTCTCTGACTAAATTTTAATTATAAAGTATTTTAGCACTTCATATTTTGTATAGATAAGACATTCACACTTTAGTCCCTTCAATTCTATTTAATTGAATCAATCAACTGTTAAATATGATAATTATTGATACTTGGAGGCCATTTAATAATAATCTATCTAGTAGATACGTATATTATAATAGTTGCGGCTTAAATGGACATCCTACTTTCTTGGTGATTAGAACTCTTCTAATCATCTCTTCTCACCATCTCTTATAATTTCTTGTTTCTTATTTAAGTCATTTATAAGAGGAGGTATGTACAGGGACCTTGAATTAATTAAAGAAGAGACAGGGCTTATAGTCATATTCAATTATAAAGGCAATCTTTAAAATATAATTAACTTCTTACTTCTTTGCATGCAAACCATTTATCTTGACCTATTAACTCTTAATATGCGTTCTCATTTATAGACAATTAGTGAAATTAGTTTATAAAATTAATTCAGTGTCTATCTAATTAGAAGTTCTCATTAATCACTCATTGCCTTAAATCTTCATTTATATTTAGGGATTGGATCATAAGATTAGTATAAATAATAAACTCATCAAATGACCTGTTCTATGTAATAAAATAGACCGATGGCGCAGTCCCTGGTCCCAAGTCATTGCAGAATGTTTTTGATGCCTACTTTGCAAGAAAGCAACACATTAAAAGTCCCTATTTCTATATCTGTCATTCCATGATTTATAGATCAGTTTCTTTAGTACTTCCATCAAGTAAATTTAGTTAAGTTAGTTCATTACCTGATACTGATTTATTTGGTCATATAATGATCATAGTTAAGAAAAGCCTCTATTCCTTAATGTCTAGCACTGTACCTCACTGAATAGAGAGAGCTCTTTAATAACAAAGAGAAAGGGTGTTGTTAGACTAATGAGACAGCTCAGACTATTAAAGAGCAAAATATACTCTATTTACTAGATAGTGTAACCTAAGCTAGTCTAACATGAAGAGAAAGGAAGGAAGAGGTGATTCATTAGGATGGGTTCTAGGTTAACCCCACCCCACCGGGCCTGATTGGGTCAAGTGACTAAGCACAGCCCATGACAAAAATAACTAATTTTTATTGTTTTAAAGGTATTCTTAAGGCAAGTTTTCTAATTATTATATTTAGAGAATAAATTAATATAGATGAAGTTATTCAAAAGCTTTAATCATTCTTTTTATCCTCTAGTGTACACTTTTTTTAATAGTAATAGCAAGTTAAAGCTCTTACTTTTAGTAGCATTAGACAGCTAAATCTCTTATTTCCCTTTACAGCTTCTGCTCTTCTAAGTCTCCCATCTCGGGGATTAGATCCTTCATTCTACTAATTTATTCCCACTGAAAGAGCTGAATCTATACATGCATAATAAATCAGACTATTAATTAGTGTCACAGGCTCGGACTAGTAGATAATGATGAAATGATATTCCTATCTAAACCAGTGCAGCCATCAATGAGAATATTGAATCTGGGAAAAAAGAGGAGGAAATCTATCTAGATGATGAATGGGTTTTATAGGTGTTTGTGCAACAATGCTAGTACTCTGTTTGCCTTCATTGCTCATGACCTTTTTTGGCGTGCTGATGTCGTTTGTCTATATTAGCCATTGATGCGGCGTTGAGCCGTCACACTTAGATGAAAAGATATAGCTAGTTAGCTATCTAGAGTTACTGAATCTTACAAAATCTCCACTGAAGATGGCTTAGAATATAATTGAATGTCTTAATTGTTGAATCACCCTATCTATATATTAAGGATAATTAAGAAAATTTAAAGCAAGAATTCAATAGAGAATATTTTCTACAGCAGCATATTAAATATTAATAATTCTAATAAACTCTTTAAATATCATCTCCACAGTGTATAAACTGTATGAGTTAGAAAAGGGTTTAGAGGAAGGAGTTAAAAGATATCAAGAGATAACTGCAAGAGAAGGAATAGAATATAGTTTTAAAACACAGAATCTGGAGTTATAGCATCAACTGAAGTCTATAAAAAATAGCTTTAGAAGATAGGGCAGAGGATTAAGAATTAAATAGAATAAATAGATTAATAAGTTGATGAAGAAGAGGGACCTGTGTTTTTTGTAGTGTAAGGTCTTTCAAGGATAGGACTGTCCCTTGGGGTCATCACCTGCTTCAAGGGGCCCTAAACCTATATATACAGGAATTCAGGTGAAATCTTGATTTCACTTCTGATTAGTCAATGATGAAGTAAGCAACTTATCTAATCTATCACCAAAGCTGGCCAGCTGGCCACATCTGCAACCATCTACTATTCATATTTGCAATTTATCCACAACCACAACCATGGGGCATGGCTGATAATTCAAAAGAAGATCGCACGAAAC